>NC_086104.1:115401951-115637452 GCF_963921235.1 Mobula hypostoma
CATGTCCCTTTAACCTGTAGAATGTACAAATCAGTCTCTGTCTCTTTAATCTGTATACTGCGTAACTCAGTCTCAGTCCTTTTAACCTGAACAATCTACAACTCAGTCTATGTCCCTTTAACCTGTATAATATACAACTCAGTCTATGTCCCTTTCACCTGTATAATACATAACTGACTCCAAGTCCCTTTAACCTGAACAATCTACAACTCCGTCTATGTCCCTTTAACCTGTACAATGCGTAACTCAGTCTATTTCCCTTTAATCTGTACAATGTACAACTCAGTCTATGTCCCTTTAAGCTTTATAATGCGTAACTCAGTCTACGTCCCTTTAACCTGAACAATCTACAACTCAGTCTCTGTCCCTTTAAACTGTACAATGCGTATCTCAGTCTGTATCCCTTTAACCTGAACAATGTACAACTCAGTCTATGTCCCTTTAACCTGTATAATGCGTAATTCAGTCTATGTCCCTTTAAACTGTAAAATGCCAAGCTCAGTCTATGTCCTTTTAACCTGAAAAATCTACGACTCTGTCTATGTCCCTTTAACCTGTACAATGCCTAACTCAGTCTATGTCCCTTTAACCTGAACAGTCTACAACTCAGTCTATGTTCCTTTAAGCTGTACAATGCCTAACTCAGTGTATGTCCCTTTAACGTGTACAATATACAACTCAGTCTCTGTCCCTTTAACCTGTACAATGCATAACTCAGTCTATGTCCCTTTAACTTGTACTATGTACAACACAGTCTATGTCCCTTTAACCTGTACAATGCATAACTCAGTCTATGTTCCTTTAACATGTGCAATGCGTAACTCAGTCTGTGTCCCTTTAACATGTAGAATGTACAACTCAGTCTATGTCCCTTTAACCTGTACAATGTACAACTCAGTCTATGTCCATTTAACCTGTATAATGCCTAAATCGGTCTCTATCCCTTTAACCTGAACAATCTACAACTCAGTCTATGTCCCTTTAACCTGTACAATGCGTAACTCAGTCTCTGTCCGTTTAACCTGTACAATGTACAACTCAGTCTCTGTCCCTTTAACCTGAACAATCTACAACTCCGTCAGTCTCTGTCCCTTTAACCGTTACAATTTACACTTCAGTCTCTGTCCCTTTAACCTGTATAATGCGTAACTCAGTCTATGTCCCTTGAACATGTACAATGCGTAACTCAGTCTATGTCCCTTCAACATGTACAATGTACAACTCAGTCAATGTCCCTTTAATCTGTATAATGCGTAACTCAGTCTATGTCACTTTAACCTGAACAATCTAGAACTCAGTCTATGATCCTTTAACCTGTTCAATGCGTAACTCAGTCTATGTCCCTTTAACATGTACAATGTACAACTCAGTCTATGTCCCTTTAACCTCTATAATGCGTAAATCGGTCTGTATCCCTTTAACCTGTACAATGTACAACTCAGTCTGTGTCCCTTTAACCTGAACAATGTACAACTCAGTCTATGTCCATTTAACCTGCATAATGCGTAACTCAGTCTATGTCCTTTAACCTGAACAATCTACAATTCAGTGTATGTGCATTTAAACTGTACGATGCGTAACTCAGTCTATGTCCCTCTAACATGTACAATGTAAAAACTCAGTCTATGTCCCTTTCACCTCTATAATGCGTACGTCGGTCTATATCCCTTTAACCTGTCCAAAGTACAACTCAGTCTGTGTCCCTTTAACCTGTATAATGCGTAACTCGGTCTATGTCCCTTTAACCTGTATAATGCGTAACTCAGTCTATGTCCCTTTAACCTGAACAATGTACAACTCAGTCTATGTCCCTTTAACCTGTACAATGCCTAACTCAGTCTATGTCCCTTTAACCTGAACAATCTACAACTCAGTCTATGTTCCTTTAAGCTGTACAATGCCTAACTCAGTGTATGTCCCTTTAACGTGTACAATATACAACTCAGTCTCTGTCCCTTTAACCTGTACAATGCATAACTCAGTCTATGTCCCTTTAACTTGTACTATGTACAACACAGTCTATGTCCCTTTAACCTGTACAATGCATAACTCAGTCTGTGTCCCTAAAACCAGTACAATGTACAACTCACTCTGTGTCCCTTTAACCTGTAAAATGCGTTACTCAGTCTATGTTCCTTTAACATGTGCAATGCGTAACTCAGTCTGTGTCCCTTTAACATGTAGAATGTACAACTCAGTCTATGTCCCTTTAACCTGTACAATGTACAACTCAGTCTATGTCCATTTAACCTGTATAATGCCTAAATCGGTCTCTATCCCTTTAACCTGAACAATCTACAACTCAGTCTATGTCCCTTTAACCTGTACAATGCGTAACTCAGTCTCTGTCCGTTTAACCTGTACAATGTACAACTCAGTCTCTGTCCCTTTAACCTAAACAATCTACAACTCAGTCTCTGTCCCTTTAACCATTACAATTTACACTTCAGTCTATGTCCCTTTAACCTGTATAATGCGTAACTCAGTCTATGTCCCTTTAACATGTACAATGCGTAACTCAGTCTATGTCCCTTTAACATGTACAATGTACAACTCAGTCAATGTCCCTTTAATCTGTATAATGCGTAACTCAGTCTATGTCACTTTAACCTGAACAATCTAGAACTCAGTCTATGATCCTTTAACCTGTTCAATGCGTAACTCAGTCTATGTCCCTTTAACATGTACAATGTACAACTCAGTCTATGTCCCTTTAACCTCTATAATGCGTAAATCGGTCTGTATCCCTTTAACCTGTACAATGTACAACTCAGTCTGTGTCCCTTTAACCTGAACAATGTACAACTCAGTCTATGTCCATTTAACCTGCATAATGCGTAACTCAGTCTATGTCCCTTTAACCTGTATAATGCGTAACTCAGTCTATGTCCTTTAACCTGAACAATCTACAATTCAGTGTATGTGCATTTAAACTGTACGATGCGTAACTCAGCCTATGTCCCTTTAACATGTACAATGTAAAAACTCAGTCTATGTCCCTTTCACCTCTATAATGCGTACGTCGGTCTATATCCCTTTAACCTGTCCAAAGTACAACTCAGTCTGTGTCCCTTTAACCTGTATAATGCGTAACTCGGTCTATGTCCCTTTAACCTGTATAATGCGTAACTCAGTCTATGTCCCTTTAACCGGAATAATGCGTAACTCAGTCTATGTCCCTTTAACCTGTATAATGCGTAACTCAGTCTATGTCCCTTTAACCTGTGAAATGCGTAACTCAGTCTATGTCCCTTTAACCTGTATAATGCGTAACTCAGTCTATGTCCCTTTAAACTGAACAATCTACAACTCAGTCTGTCCCTTTAACCTGTACAATGCGTAACTCAGTCTGTGTCCCTTTAACCTGTGTAATGCGTAACTCAGTCTATGTCCCTTTAACCTGTATAATGCGTAACTCAGTCCATGTCCCTTTAACCTGCAGAATGTACAACTCAGTCTATGTCCCTTTAACCTGTACAATATACAACTCAGTCTATGTCCCTTTCACCTGTATAATACATAACTCACTCCAAGTCCCTTTAACCTGAACAATCTACAACTCAGTCTATGTTCCTTTAACCTGTACAATGCGTAACTCAGTCTATCTCCCTTAAATCTGTACAATGTACAACTCAGTCTATGTCCCTTTAACCTGTATAATGCGTAACTCAGTCTATGTGCCTTTAACCTGAACAATCTACAACTCAGTCTTTGTCCCTTTAACCTGTACAATGCGTATCTCAGTCTGTGTCCCTTTAACCTGAACAATGTACAACTCAGTCTATGTCCCTTTAACCTGTATAATGCTAACTCAGTCTATGTCCCTTTAACCTGTACAATGTGTAACTCAGTCTATGTCCCTTTAACCTGTATAATGCGTAACTCAGTCTATGTCCCTTTAACCTGTATAATGCGTAACTCAGTCTATGTCCCTTTAACCTGTGCAATGTGTAACTCAGTCTATGTCCCTTTAACCTGTATAATGCGTAACTCAGTCTATGTCCCTTTAACCTGAAGAATCTGCAACTCAGCCTATGTCCCTTTAACCTGTACAATGCGTATCTCAGTCTGTGTCCCTTTAACCTGAACAATGTACAACTCAGTCTATGTCCCTTTAACCTGTATAATGCGTAACTCAGTCTATGTCCCTTTAACCGGAATAATGCGTAACTCAGTCTATGTCCCTTTAACCTGTATAATACGTAACTCAGTCCATGTCCCTTTAACCTGAACAATCTACAACTCAGTCTGTCCCTTTAACCTGTACAATGCGTAACTCAGTCTGTGTCCCTTTAACCTGTATAATGCATACCTCAGTTTATGTCCCTTTAACATGTACAATGTACAACTCAGTCTATGTCCCTTTAACCTGTATAATGCGTAACTCAGTCTATGTCCCTTTAACCTGTACGATGTACAACTCAGTATCTGTCCCTTTAACCTGTGCAATGTACAACTCAGTCTCTGTCCCTTTAATCTGTATAATGCTTTACTCAGTCAATGTCCCTTCAACATGTACAATGTTCAACTGAGTCTATGTCCCTTTAACCTGTACAATGTGTAACTCAGTCCATGTCCCTTTAACCTGTACAATGTAGAAATCAGTCTCCGTCCCTTTAACCTGTACAATATACAACTCAGTCTCTGTCCCGTTAACCTGAACAATCTACAACTCAGTTTATGTCCCTTTAACCTCTACAATGTGTAACTCAGTCCATGTCCCTTCAACCTGTACAATGTACAAATCAGTCTCTGTCCCTTTAATCTGTATAATGCGTAACTTAGTCTAGGTCCCTTTAACCTGAACAATCTACAACTCAGTCTATGTCCCTTTAACCTGTACAATATACAACTCAGTCTCTGTCCCTTTAACCTGTATAATGCGTAACTCAGTCGATGTCCGTTTAACCTGTATAATGCGTAACTCAGTCTATGTCCCTTTAACCTGTGAAATGCGTAACTCAGTCGATGTCCCTTTAACTTGTATTATGTACAACACAGTCTATGTCCCTTTAACCTGTACAATGCATAACTCAGTCTGTGTCCCTTTAACCTGTATAATGCATACCTCAGTTTATGTCCCTTTAACATGTACAATGTACTACTCAGTCTATGTCCCTTTAACCTGTTTAATGCGTAACTCAGTCTATGTCCCTTTAACCTGAACAATCTACAACTCAGTCTATGTCCCTTCAACCTGCACAATATACAACTCAGTCTCTGTCCCTTTAACCTGAACAATGTGCATCTCAGTCTATGTCCCTTTAACCTCTATAATGCGTAATTCAGTTCCATGTCGCTTTAACCTGTATAATGCGTAACTCAGTCTGTGTCGCTTTAACATATACAATGTACAACTCAGTCTATGTCCCTTTACCCTGAACAATCTGCAACTCAGTCTGTGTCCCTTTAACCTGAACAATCTGCAACTCTGTCTATGTCCCTTTAACCTTTACAATGCGTAACTCAGTCTATGTCCCTTTAACCTGTACAATATAGAAATCAGTCTCTGTCCCGTTTACCTGAACAATCTACAACTCAGTCTATGTCCCTTTAACCTGTACAATGCGTAGCTCAGTCTATTTCCCTTTAATCTGTACAATGTACAACTCAGTCTTTGTCCCTTTAACTTGTACAATGCGTATCTCAGTCTGTGTCCCTTTAACCTGAGCAATGTACAACTCAGTCTATGTCCCTTTAACCTGAATAATTCGTAACTCAGTCTATGTCCCTTTAACCTGTATAATGCGTAACTCAGTCTAATTCCCTTTAACCTGTATAATCCGTAACTCAGTCTATGTCCCTTTAACCTGTGAAATGCGTAACTCAGTCTATGTCCCTTTAATCTGTACAATATACAACTCAGTCTCTGTCCCTTTAACCTGAACAATGTACAACTCAGTCTATGTCCCTTTTATCTGTATAATACGTAACTCAGTCTATGTCCCTTTAACCTGTTAATGCATAACTCAGTCTATGTCCCTTTAACCTGAAAAATCTACAACTCTGTCTACGTCCCTTTAAGCTGGACAATGCCTAACTCAGTCTATGTCCCTTTCACCTGTATAATACATAACTCACTCCAAGTCCCTTTAACCTGAACAATCTACAACTCAGTCTATGTCCCTTTGACCTGTATAATGCTAACTCAGTCTATGTCCCTTTAATATGTACAATATACAATTTCGTCTCTGTCCCTTTAACCTGTACAATGTACAACTCAGTCTATGTCCCTTTTATCTGTATAATACGTAACTCAGTCTATGTCCCTTTAACCTGTTAATGCATAACTCAGTCTATGTCCCTTTAACCTGAAAAATCTACAACTCTGTCTACGTCCCTTTAAGCTGGACAATGCCTAACTCAGTCAATGTCCCTTTCACCTGTATAATACATAACTCACTCCAAGTCCCTTTAACCTGAACAATCTACAACTCAGTCTATGTCCCTTTGACCTGTACAGTGCATAACTCAGTCTGTGTCCCATTAACCTGTACAATGCGTAACTCAGTCTATGTCCCTTCAACTTGTACAATGTACAACTCAGTATCTGTCCCTTTAACCTGTACAATGTACAACTCAGTCTATGTCCCTTTAACCTGTACAATGCAGAACTCAGTCTCTGTCCCTTTAATCTGTATAATGCCTTACTCAGTCTATGTCCCTTTGACATGTACAATGTACAACTCAGTCTATGTCCCTTTAATCTGTACAATGCCTAACTCAGTCCCTGTCCCTTTAACCTGTACAATGTACATCTCAGTCTATGGCCCTTTAACCTGTACAATGCATAACTCAGTCTATGTCCCTTTAACTTGTACTATGTACAACACAGTCTATGTCCCTTTAACCTGTACAATGCCTAACTCAGTCCCTGTCCCTTTAACCAGTACAATGTACATCTCAGTCTATGTCCCTTTAACCTGTTAATGCATAACTCAGTCTATGTCCCTTTAACCTGAAAAATATACAACTCTGTCTACGTCCCTTTAAGCTGGACAATGCCTAACTCAGTCTATGTCCCTTTCACCTGTATAATACATAACTCACTCCAAGTCCCTTTAACCTGAACAATCTACAACTCAGTCTATGTCCCTTTGACCTGTACAGTGCATAACTCAGTCTGTGTCCCATTAATCTGTACAATGCGTAACTCAGTCTATGTCCCTTCAACTTGTACAATGTACAACTCAGTATCTGTCCCTTTAACCTGTACAATGTACAACTCAGTCTATGTCCCTTTAACCTGTACAATGCAGAACTCAGTCTCTGTCCCTTTAATCTGTATAATGCGTTACTCAGTCTATGTCCCTTTGACATGTACAATGTACAACTCAGTCTATGTCCCTTTAATCTGTACAATGCCTAACTCAGTCCCTGTCCCTTTAACCTGTACAATGTACATCTCAGTCTATGGCCCTTTAACCTGTACAATGCATAACTCAGTCTATGTCCCTTTAACTTGTACTATGTACAACACAGTCTATGTCCCTTTAACCTGTACAATGCCTAACTCAGTCCCTGTCCCTTTAACCAGTACAATGTACATCTCAGTCTATGGCCCTTTAACCTGTACAATGCATAACTCAGTCTATGTCCCTTTAACTTGTACTATGTACAAATCAGTCTATGTCCCTTTAACCTGTACAATGTACAACTCAGTCTCTGTCCCTTTCATCTGTATAGTGCTTTACTCAGTCAATGTCCCTTCAACATGTACAATGTTCAACTGAGTCTATGTCCCTTTAACCTGTACAATGTGTAACTCAGTCCATGTCCCTTTAACCTGTACAATGTAGAAATCAGTCTCTCTCCCTTTAACCTGTACAATATACAACTCAGTCTCTGTCCCGTTAACCCGAACAATCTACAACTCAGTTTATGTCCCTTTAATCTGTACAATGTGTAACTCAGTCCATGTCCCTTCAACCTGTACAATGTACAAATCAGTCTCTGTCCCTTTAATCTGTATAATGCGTAACTCAGTCTAAGTCCTTTTCACCTGAACAATCTACAACTCAGTCTATGTCCCTTTAACCTGTACAATATACAACTCAGTCTATGTCCCTTTCACCTGTATAATACATAACTCACTCCAAGTCCCTTTAACCGGAACAATCTACAACCCAGTCTATGTCCCTTTAACGTGTATAATGCGTAACTCAGTCTATGTCCCTTTAACCTGAACAATCTACAACTCTGTCTATGTCCCTTTAACCTGTACAATGCGTCTCTCAGTCTGTGTCCCTTTAACCTGAACAATGTACAACTCAGTCTATGTCCCTTTAACCTGTATAATGCGTAACCCAGTCTATGTCCCTTTAACCTGTATAATGCGTAACTCAGTCGATGTCCCTTTAACTTGTATTATGTACAACACAGTCTATGTCCCATTAACCTGAACTATGTACAACTCAGTCTATGTCCCTTTAACCTGTATAATGCGTAACTCAGTCTATGTCCCTTTAACCTGTATAATGCGTAACTCAGTCTATGTCCCTTTAACCTGTACAATGCAGAACTCAGTCTCTGTCCCTTTAATCTGTATAATGCCTTACTCAGTCTATGTCCCTTTGACATGTACAATGTACAACTCAGTCTATGTCCCTTTAATCTGTACAATGCCTAACTCAGTCCCTGTCCCTTTAACCTGTACAATGTACATCTCAGTCTATGGCCCTTTAACCTGTACAATGCATAACTCAGTCTATGTCCCTTTAACTTGTACTATGTACAACACAGTCTATGTCCCTTTAACCTGTACAATGCCTAACTCAGTCCCTGTCCCTTTAACCAGTACAATGTACATCTCAGTCTATGTCCCTTTAACCTGTTAATGCATAACTCAGTCTATGTCCCTTTAACCTGAAAAATATACAACTCTGTCTACGTCCCTTTAAGCTGGACAATGCCTAACTCAGTCTATGTCCCTTTCACCTGTATAATACATAACTCACTCCAAGTCCCTTTAACCTGAACAATCTACAACTCAGTCTATGTCCCTTTGACCTGTACAGTGCATAACTCAGTCTGTGTCCCATTAATCTGTACAATGCGTAACTCAGTCTATGTCCCTTCAACTTGTACAATGTACAACTCAGTATCTGTCCCTTTAACCTGTACAATGTACAACTCAGTCTATGTCCCTTTAACCTGTACAATGCAGAACTCAGTCTCTGTCCCTTTAATCTGTATAATGCGTTACTCAGTCTATGTCCCTTTGACATGTACAATGTACAACTCAGTCTATGTCCCTTTAATCTGTACAATGCCTAACTCAGTCCCTGTCCCTTTAACCTGTACAATGTACATCTCAGTCTATGGCCCTTTAACCTGTACAATGCATAACTCAGTCTATGTCCCTTTAACTTGTACTATGTACAACACAGTCTATGTCCCTTTAACCTGTACAATGCCTAACTCAGTCCCTGTCCCTTTAACCAGTACAATGTACATCTCAGTCTATGGCCCTTTAACCTGTACAATGCATAACTCAGTCTATGTCCCTTTAACTTGTACTATGTACAAATCAGTCTATGTCCCTTTAACCTGTACAATGTACAACTCAGTCTCTGTCCCTTTCATCTGTATAGTGCTTTACTCAGTCAATGTCCCTTCAACATGTACAATGTTCAACTGAGTCTATGTCCCTTTAACCTGTACAATGTGTAACTCAGTCCATGTCCCTTTAACCTGTACAATGTAGAAATCAGTCTCTCTCCCTTTAACCTGTACAATATACAACTCAGTCTCTGTCCCGTTAACCCGAACAATCTACAACTCAGTTTATGTCCCTTTAATCTGTACAATGTGTAACTCAGTCCATGTCCCTTCAACCTGTACAATGTACAAATCAGTCTCTGTCCCTTTAATCTGTATAATGCGTAACTCAGTCTAAGTCCTTTTCACCTGAACAATCTACAACTCAGTCTATGTCCCTTTAACCTGTACAATATACAACTCAGTCTATGTCCCTTTCACCTGTATAATACATAACTCACTCCAAGTCCCTTTAACCGGAACAATCTACAACCCAGTCTATGTCCCTTTAACGTGTATAATGCGTAACTCAGTCTATGTCCCTTTAACCTGAACAATCTACAACTCTGTCTATGTCCCTTTAACCTGTACAATGCGTCTCTCAGTCTGTGTCCCTTTAACCTGAACAATGTACAACTCAGTCTATGTCCCTTTAACCTGTATAATGCGTAACCCAGTCTATGTCCCTTTAACCTGTATAATGCGTAACTCAGTCGATGTCCCTTTAACTTGTATTATGTACAACACAGTCTATGTCCCTTTAACCTGTACAATGCATAACTCAGTCTGTGTCCCTTTAACCTGTACAATGCGTATCTCAGTCTGTGTCCCTTTAACCTGAACTATGTACAACTCAGTCTATGTCCCTTTAACCTGTATAATGCGTAACTCAGTCTATGTCCCTTTAACCTGTATAATGCGTAACTCAGTCTATGTCCCTTTAACCTGAACAATCTACAACTCAGTCTATGTCCCTTTGACCTGTACAGTGCATAACTCAGTCTGTGTCCCATTAACCTGTACAATGCGTAACTCAGTCTATGTCCCTTCAACTTGTACAATGTACAACTCAGTATCTGTCCCTTTAACCTGTACAATGTACAACTCAGTCTATGTCCCTTTAACCTGTACAATGCAGAACTCAGTCTCTGTCCCTTTAATCTGTATAATGCGTTACTCAGTCTATGTCCCTTTGACATGTACAATGTACAACTCAGTCTATGTCCCTTTAACCTGTACAATGCCTAACTCAGTCCCTGTCCCTTTAACCAGTACAATGTACATCTCAGTCTATGGCCCTTTAACCTGTACAATGCATAACTCAGTCTATGTCCCTTTAACTTGTACTATGTACAAATCAGTCTATGTCCCTTTAACCTGTACAATGTACAACTCAGTCTCTGTCCCTTTCATCTGTATAGTGCTTTACTCAGTCAATGTCCCTTCAACATGTACAATGTTCAACTGAGTCTATGTCCCTTTAACCTGTACAATGTGTAACTCAGTCCATGTCCCTTTAACCTGTACAATGTAGAAATCAGTCTCTCTCCCTTTAACCTGTACAATATACAACTCAGTCTCTGTCCCGTTAACCCGAACAATCTACAACTCAGTTTATGTCCCTTTAATCTGTACAATGTGTAACTCAGTCCATGTCCCTTCAACCTGTACAATGTACAAATCAGTCTCTGTCCCTTTAATCTGTATAATGCGTAACTCAGTCTAAGTCCTTTTCACCTGAACAATCTACAACTCAGTCTATGTCCCTTTAACCTGTACAATATACAACTCAGTCTATGTCCCTTTCACCTGTATAATACATAACTCACTCCAAGTCCCTTTAACCGGAACAATCTACAACCCAGTCTATGTCCCTTTAACGTGTATAATGCGTAACTCAGTCTATGTCCCTTTAACCTGAACAATCTACAACTCTGTCTATGTCCCTTTAACCTGTACAATGCGTCTCTCAGTCTGTGTCCCTTTAACCTGAACAATGTACAACTCAGTCTATGTCCCTTTAACCTGTATAATGCGTAACCCAGTCTATGTCCCTTTAACCTGTATAATGCGTAACTCAGTCGATGTCCCTTTAACTTGTATTATGTACAACACAGTCTATGTCCCTTTAACCTGTACAATGCATAACTCAGTCTGTGTCCCTTTAACCTGTACAATGCGTATCTCAGTCTGTGTCCCTTTAACCTGAACTATGTACAACTCAGTCTATGTCCCTTTAACCTGTATAATGCGTAACTCAGTCTATGTCCCTTTAACCTGTATAATGCGTAACTCAGTCTATGTCCCTTTAACCTGTATAATCCGTAACTCAGTCTATGTCCCTTTAACCGGTGAAATGCGTAACTCAGTCTATGTCCCTTTAACCTGTATAATGCGTAACTCAGTCTATGTCCCTTTAACCTGAACAATCTACAACTCAGTCTGTCCCTTTAACCTGTACAATGCGTAACTCAGTCTATGTCCCTTTAACCTGTACAATGCGTAACTCAGTCTATGTCCCTTTAACCTGTACAATGCGTAGCTCAGTCTATGTCCCTTTAACCTGAACAATCTACAACTCAGTCTTTGTCCCTTTAACCTGTACAATGTGTATCTCAGTCTGTGTCCCTTTAACCTGAGCAATGTACAACTCAGTCTATGTCCCTTTAACCTGTATAATGCGTAACTCAGTCTATGTCCCTTTAACCTGTATAATGCGTAACTCAGTCTATGTCCCTTTAACCTGTACAATGTGTAACTCAGTCCATGTCCCTTTAACCTGAAGAATGTACAAATCAGTCTCTGTCCCTTTAACCTGTACAATATACAACTCAGTCTGTGTCCCTTTAACCTGAAAAATGCGTAACTCAGTCTATGTCCCTTTAACCTTTACAATGCGTAACTCAGTCTATGTCCCTTCAACCTGTGAAATGCGTAACTCAGTCTATGTCCCTTTAACCTGTATAATGCGTAACTCAGTCTATGTCCCTTTAACCTGAACAATCTACAACTCAGTCTATGTCCCTTCAACCTGCACAATATACAACTCAGTCTCTGTCCCTTTAACCTGAACAATGTGCAACTCAGTCTATGTCCCTTTAACCTCTATAATGCGTGATTCAGTTACATGTCTCTTTAACCTGTATAATGCGTAACTCAGTCTGTGTCGCTTTAACATATACAATGCGTAGCTCAGTCTATTTCCCTTTAATCTGTACAATGTACAACTCAGTCTTTGTCCCTTTAACTTGTACAATGCGTATCTCAGTCTGTGTCCCTTTAACCTGAGCAATGTACAACTCAGTCTATGTCCCTTTAACCTGAATAATTCGTAACTCAGTCTATGTCCCTTTAACCTGTGAAATGCGTAACTCAGTCTATGTCCCTTTAATCTGTACAATATACAACTCAGTCTATGTCCCTTTAACCTGTTAATGCATAACTCAGTCTATGTCCCTTTAACCTGAAAAATCTACAACTCTGTCTACGTCCCTTTAAGCTGGACAATGCCTAACTCAGTCTATGTCCCTTTCACCTGTATAATACATAACTCACTCCAAGTCCCTTTAACCTGAACAATCTACAACACAGTCTATGTCCCTTTAACCGGTGAAAGGCGTAACTCAGTCTATGTCCCTTTAACCTTTATAATGCGTAACTCAGTCTATGTCCCTTTAACCTGAACAATCTACAACTCAGTCTGTCCCTTTAACCTGTACAATGCGTAACTCAGTCTATGTCCCTTTAACCTGTACAATGCGTAACTCAGTCTATGTCCCTTTAACCTGTACAATGCGTAGCTCAGTCTATGTCCCTTTAACCTGAACAATCTACAACTCAGTCTTTGTCCCTTTAACCTGTACAATGCATATCTCAGTCTGTGTCCCTTTAACCTGAGCAATGTACAACTCAGTCTATGTCCCTTTAACCTGTATAATGCGTAACTCAGTCTATGTCCCTTTAACCTGAACAATCTACAACTCAGTCTATGTCCCTTCAACCTGCACAATATACAACTCAGTCTCTGTCCCTTTAACCTGAACAATGTGCAACTCAGTCTATGTCCCTTTAACCTCTATAATGCGTGATTCAGTTACATGTCTCTTTAACCTGTATAATGCGTAACTCAGTCTGTGTCGCTTTAACATATACAATGTACAACTCAGTCTATGTCCCTTTAACCTGAACAATCTGCAACTCAGTCTGTGTCCCTTTAACCTGTACAATGTACAACTCAGTCTCTGTCCCTTTAACCTTTACAATGCGTAACTCTGTCCATGTCCCTTTAACCTGAACAATCTGCAACTCAGTCTATGTCCCTTTAAACTTTACAATGCGTAACTCAGTCGATGTCCGTTTAACCTGTATAATGCGTAACTCAGTCTATGTCCTTATAACCTGTATAATGCGTAACTCAGTCTATGTCCCTTTAACCTGTGAAATGCGTAACTCAGTCGATGTCCCTTTAACTTGTATTATGTACAACACAGTCTATGTCCCTTTAACCTGTACAATGCATAACTCAGTCTGTGTCCCTTTAACCTGTATAATGCATACCTCAGTTTATGTCCCTTTAACATGTACAATGTACTACTCAGTCTATGTCCCTTTAACCTGTTTAATGCGTAACTCAGTCTATGTCCCTTTAACCTGAACAATCTACAACTCAGTCTATGTCCCTTCAACCTGCACAATATACAACTCAGTCTCTGTCCCTTTAACCTGAACAATGTGCATCTCAGTCTATGTCCCTTTAACCTCTATAATGCGTAATTCAGTTCCATGTCGCTTTAACCTGTATAATGCGTAACTCAGTCTGTGTCGCTTTAACATATACAATGTACAACTCAGTCTATGTCCCTTTAACCTGAACAATCTGCAACTCAGTCTGTGTCCCTTTAACCTGAACAATCTGCAACTCAGTCTGTCCCTTTAACCTCTATAATGCGTAATTCAGTTCCATGTCGCTTTAACCTGTACACTGTACAAATCAGTCTCTGTCCCTTTAACCTGTACAATATACAACTCAGTCTCTGTCCCGTTTACCTGAACAATCTACAACTCAGTTTATGTCCCTTTAACCTGTACAATGTGTAACTCAGTCCATGTCCCTTCAACCTGTACAATGTACAAATCAGTCTCTGTCCCTTTAACCTGTATAATGCGTAACTCAGTCTATGTCCCTTTAACCTGTATAATGCGTAACTCAGTCTATGTCCCTTTAACCTGTGAAATGCATAACTCAGTCTATGTCCCTTTAACCTGTATAATGTGTAACTCAGTCTATCTCCCTTTAACCTGAACAATCTACAACTCAGTCTCTGTCCCTTTAACCTGAACAATGTGCAACTCAGTCTATGTCCCTTTAACCTCTATAATGCGTAATTCAGTTCCATGTCGCTTTAACCTGTATAATGCGTAACTCAGTCTGTGTCGCTTTAACATATACAATGTACAACTCAGTCTATGTCCCTTTAACCTGAACAATCTGCAACTCAGTCTGTGTCCCTTTAACCTGAACAATCTGCAACTCAGTCTATGTCCCTTTAACCTGTATAATGCGTAACTCAGTCTATGTCCCTTTAACCTGTATAATGCGTAACTCAGTCTATGTCCCTCTAACCTGTACAATGTGTAACTCAGTCCATGTCCCTTTAACCTGAAGAATGTACAAATCAGTCTCTGTCCCTTTAACCTGTACAATATACAACTCAGTCTGTGTCCCTTTAACCTGAAAAATGCGTAACTCAGTCTATGTCCCTTTAACCTTTACAATGCGTAACTCAGTCTGTGTCACTTTAACCTGAACAATCTACAACTCAGTCTGTCCCTTTAACCTGTACAATTCGTAACTCAGTCTATGTCCCTTTAACCTGTACAATGCGCAGCTCAGTCTGTGTCCCTTTAACCTGTAGAATGTACAAATCAGTCTCTGTCCCTTTAATCTGTATAATGCGTAACTCAGTCTAAGTCCTTTTAACCTGAACAATCTACAACTCAGTCTATGTCCCTTTAACCTGTACAATGCGTAACTCAGTCTATCTCCCTTTAATCTGTACAATGTACAACTCAGTCTATGTCCCTTTAAGCTATATAATGCGTAACTCAGTCTATGTCCCTTTAACCTGTATAATGCGTAACTCAGTCTATGTCCCTTTAACCTGTATAATCCGTAACTCAGTCTATGTCCCTTTAACCTGTGAAATGCGTAACTCAGTCTATGTCCCTTTAACCTGTATAATGCGTAACTCAGTCTATGTCCCTTTAACCAGAACAATCTACAACTCAGTCTGTCCCTTTAACCTGTGCAATGCGTAACTCAGTCTATGTCCCTTTAACCTGTACAATGCGTAGCTCAGTCTATTTCCCTTTAATCTGTACAATGTACAACTCAGTCTATGTCCCTTTAACCTGTATAATGCGTAACTCAGTCTATGTCCTTTAACCTGAACAATCTACAACTCAGTCTTTGTCCCTTTAACTTGTACAATGCGTATCTCAGTCTGTGTCCCTTTAACCTGAGCAATGTACAACTCAGTCTATGTCCCTTTAACCTGTATAATTCGTAACTCAGTCTATGTCCCTTTAACCTGTATAATGCGTAACTCAGTCTATGTCCCTTTAACCGGAATAATGCGTAACTCAGTCTATGTCTCTTTAACCTGTATAATGCGTAACTCAATCTATGTCCCTTTAACCTGTGAAATGCGTAACTCAGTCTGTCCCTTTAACCTGTATAATGCGTAACTCAGTCTGTGTCCCTTTAACCTGAACAATCTACAACTCAGTCTGTCCCTTTAACCTGTACAATGCGTAACTCAGTCTCTGTCCCTTTAATCTGTATAATGCGTAACTAAGTCTATGTCCCTTTAACCTGTACAATATACAACTCAGTCTATGTCCCTTTGACCTGTACAATGCATAACTCCGTCGATGTCCCTTTAACTTGTATTATGTACAACACAGTCTATGTCCCTTTAACCTGTACAATGCATAACTCAGTCTGTGTCCATTTAACCAGTACAATGTACAAATCAGTCTGTGTCCCTTTAACCTGTATAATGCGTACCTCAGTCTATGTCCCTTTAACCGGAATAATGCGTAACTCAGTCTATGTCTCTTTAACCTGTATAATGCGTAACTCAATCTATGTCCCTTTAACCTGTGAAATGCGTAACTCAGTCTATGTCCCTTTAACCTGTATAATGCGTAACTCAGTCTGTGTCCCTTTAACCTGAACAATCTACAACTCAGTCTGTCCCTTTAACCTGTACAATGCGTAACTCAGTCTCTGTCCCTTTAATCTGTATAATGCGTAACTAAGTCTATGTCCCTTTAACCTGTACAATATACAACTCAGTCTATGTCCCTTTGACCTGTACAATGCATAACTCCGTCGATGTCCCTTTAACTTGTATTATGTACAACACAGTCTATGTCCCTTTAACCTGTACAATGCATAACTCAGTCTGTGTCCATTTAACCAGTACAATGTACAAATCAGTCTGTGTCCCTTTAACCTGTATAATGCGTACCTCAGTCTATGTCCCTTTAACCGGAATAATGCGTAACTCAGTCTATGTCTCTTTAACCTGTATAATGCGTAACTCAATCTATGTCCCTTTAACCTGTGAAATGCGTAACTCAGTTTATGTCCCTTTAACATGTACAATGTACAACTCAGTCTATGTCCCTTTAACCTGTACAATATACAACTCAGTCTATGTCCATTTAACCTGTATAATGCGTAAATCGGTCTATATCCCTTTAACCTGTACAATATACAACTCAGTCTGTGTCCCTTTAACCTGAAAAATGCGTAACTCAGTCTATGTCCCTTTAACCTTTACAATGCGTAACTCAGTCTATGTCCCCTCAACCTGTACAATGTACAACTCAGTATCTGTCCCTTTAACCTGTGCAATGTACAAATCAGTCTATGTCCCTTTAACCTGTACAATGTACAACTCAGTCTCTGTCCCTTTCATCTGTATAGTGCTTTACTCAGTCAATGTCCCTTCAACATGTACAATTTTCAACTGAGTCTATGTCCCTTTAACCTGTACAATGTGTAACTCAGTCCATGTCCCTTTAACCTGTACAATGTAGAAATCAGTCTCTCTCCCTTTAACCTGTACAATATACAACTCAGTCTCTGTCCCGTCAACCCGAACAATCTACAACTCAGTTTATGTCCCTTTAACCTGTACAATGTGTAACTCAGTCCATGTCCCTTCAACCTGTACAATGTACAAATCAGTCTCTGTCCCTTTAATCTGTATAATGCGTAACTCAGTCTAAGTCCTTTTCACCTGAACAATCTACAACTCAGTCTATGTCCCTTTAACCAGTGAAATGCGTAACTCAGTCTATGTCCCTTTAACCTGTATAATACGTAACTCAGTCTATGTCCCTTTAACCTGAACAATCTACAACTCAGTCTGTCCCTTTAACCTGTACAATGCGTAACTCAGTCTATGTCCCTTTAACCTGTACAATGCGTAACTCAGTCTATGTCCCTTTAACCTGTACAATGCGTAGCTCAGTCTATGTCCCTTTAACCTGAGCAATGTACAACTCAGTTTATGTCCCTTTAACCTGTATAATGCGTAACTCAGTCTATGTCCCTTTAACCTGTATAATGCATAACTCAGTCTATGTCCCTTTAACCTGTACAATGTGTAACTCAGTCCATGTCCCTTTATCCTGTAGAATGTACAAATCAGTCTCTGTCCCTTTAACCTGTACAATATACAACTCAGTCTGTGTCCCTTTAACCTGAAAAATGCGTGACTCAGTCTATGTCCCTTCAACCTGTACAATGTACAACTCAGTATCTGTCCCTTTAACCTGTGCAATGTACAAATCAGTCTATGTCCCTTTAACCTGAACAATCTACAACTCAGTCTATGTCCCTTTAACTTGTACAATATACAACTCAGTCTCTGTCCCTTTAACCTGTATAATGCGTAACTCAGTCTATGTCCCTTTAACCTGTATAATGCGTAACTCAGTCTATGTCCCTTTAACCTGTGAAATGCGTAACTCAGTCTATGTCCCTTTAACCTGAACAATCTACAACTCAGTCTATGTCCCTTCAACATGCACAATATACAACTCAGTCTCTGTCCCTTTAACCTGAACAATCTGCAACTCAGTCTATGTCCCTTTAATCTTTACAATGCGTAACTCAGTCTATGTCCCTTTAACCTGTACAATGTACAACTCAGTCTCTGTCCCTTTAACCTGTACAATGCGTATCTCAGTCTGTGTACCTTTAACCTGAACAATGTACAACTCAGTCTATGTCCCTTTAACCTGTATAATGCGTAGCTCTGTCCATGTCCCTTTAACCTGAACAATCTGCAACTCAGTCTATGTCCCTTTAACCTTTACAATGCGTAACTCAGTCGATGTCCGTTTAACCTGTATAATGCGTAACTCAGTCTATGTCCTTATAACCTGTATAATGCGTAACTCAGTCTATGTCCCTTTAATCTGTGAAATGCGTAACTCAGTCTATTTCCCTTTAACCTGTACAATATACAACTCAGTCTATGTCCCTTTGACCTGTACAATCCATAACTCAGTCGATGTCCCTTTAACTTGTATTATGTACAACACAGTCTATGTCCCTTTAAGCTGTACAATGCATAACTCAGTCTGTGTCCCTTTAACCTGTATAATGCGTAACTCAGTCTATGTCCCTTTAACCTGAACAATCTACAACTCAGTCTATGTCCCTTCAACCTGCACAATATACAACTCAATCTCTGTCCCTTCAACCTGAACAATGTGCATCTCAGTCTATGTCCCTTTAACCTTGGAAATGCGTAACTCAGTCTGTCCCTTTAACCTGTATAATGCATGACTCAGTCTATGTCCCCCTAACCTGAACAATGCATAACTCAGTCTATGTCCGTTTAACTTGTACTATGTACAACACAGTCTATGTCGCTTTAACCTGTACAATGCATAACTCAGTCTGTGTCCCTTTAACCAGTACAATGTACAACTCAGTCTGTGTCCCTTTAACCTGTATAATGCGTAACTCAGTCTATGTCCCTTTAACATGTACAATGCGTAACTCACTCTGTGTCCCTTTAACATATACAATGTACAACTCAGACTATGTCCCTTTAACCTGAACAATCTGCAACTCAGTCTGTGTCCCTTTAACCTGCATAATGTACAACTCAGTCTATGTCCCTTTAACCTGTATAATGCGTAACTCTGTCCATGTCCCTTTGACCTGAACAATCTGCAACTCAGTCTATGTCCCTTTAACATGTATAATGCGTAACTCAGTCTATGTCCCTTTAACCTGAACAATCTACAACTCAGTCTATGTTCCTTTAAGCGGTACAATGCATAACTCAGTCTATGTCCGTTTAACTTGTACTATGTACAATACAGTCTATGTTGCTTTAACCTGTACAATGCATAACTCAGTCTGTGTCCCTTTAACCAGTACAATGTACAACTCAGTCTGTGTCCCTTTAACATATACAATGTACAACTCAGACTATGTCCCTTTAACCTGAACAATCTGCAACTCAGTCTGTGTCCCTCTAACCTGAACAATCCACAACTCAGTCTGTCCCTTTAACCTGTACAATGCGTAACTCAGTCTGTGTCCCTTTAACCTTTGTAATGCGTAACTCAGCCCATGTCCCTTTAACCTGAACAATCTGCAACTCAGTCTATGTCCCTTTAACCTGTATAATGCGTAACTCTGTCCATGTCCCTTTAACCTGAACAATCTGCAACTCAGTCTATGTCCCTTTAACCTTTACAATGCGTAATTCAGTCTATGTCCCTTTAACCTGTACAATGCGTAACTCAATCCATGTCCCTTTAACCTGTACACTGTACAAATCAGTCTATGTCCGTTTAACCTGTATAATGCGTAACTCAGTCTATGTCCCTTTAACCTGTATAATGCCTAACTCAATCCATGTCCCTTTAACCTGTACACTGTACAAATCAGTCTCTGTCCCTTTAATCTGTATAATGCGTAACTCAGTCTAAGTCCCTTTAACCTGAACAATGTACAACTCAGTCGATGTCCGTTTAACCTGTATAATGCGTAACTCAGTCTATGTCCTTATAACCTGTATAATGCGTAACTCAGTCTATGTCCCTTTAACCTGTGAAATGCGTAACTCAGTCTATGTCCCTTTAACCTGTGAAATGCGTAACTCAGTCTATGTCCCTTTAACCTGAAAAATCTGCAACACTGTCTATGTCCCTTTAACCTGTACAATGCCTAACTCAGTCTATGTCCCTTTAACATGTATAACATACAACTCAATATCTGTCCCCTTAACCTGTAAAATGTACAACTCAGTCTATGTACCTTTAACCTGAACAATCTACAACTCAGTCTATGTCCCTTTGACCTGTACAATGCATAACTCAGTCTCTGTCCCTTTAACCTGAACAATGTGCAACTCAGTCTATGTCCCTTTAACCTCTATAATGTGTAATTCAGTTCCATGTCGCTTTAACCTGTACACTGTACAAATCAGTCTCTGTCCCTTTAATCTGTATAATGCGTAACTCAGTCTAAGTCCCTTTAACCTGAACAATGTACAACTCAGTCTATGTCCCTTTAACCTGTACAATGTACAACTCAGTCTGTGTCCCTTTAACCAGTACAATCTACAACTCAGTCGATGTTCCTTTAACCTGTGAAATGCGTAACTCAGTCTATGTCCCTTTAACCTGAACAATGTACAACTCAGTCTATGTCCCTTTAACCTGTACAATGTACAACTCAGTCTCTGTCCCTTTAACCTGAACAATCTACAACTCAGTCTATGTCCCTTTAACCTGTACAATGCCTTGCTCATTCTGTGTCCCTTTAACCTGAAAAATCTGCAACTCTGTCTATGTAACTTTAACCTGTACAATGCCTAACTCAGACTATGTCCCTTTAACCTGAACAATCTACAACTCAGTCTATGTTTCTTTAAGCGGTACAATGCCTAACTCAGTCTATGTCCCTTTAACGTGTATAATATACAACGCAGTCTCTGTCCCTTTAACCTGTAAAATGTACAACTCAGTCTATGTACCTTTAACCTGTACAATTTACAACTCCGTACCTGTCCCTTTAACCTGTACAATGTGCATCTTAGTCTATGGCCCTTTAACCTGTACAATGCATAACTCAGTCTGTGTCCCTTTAACCTGTATACTGCGTAAATCGGTCTGTATCCCTTTAACCTGAACAATCTACAACTCAGTCTATGTCCCTTTAACCTGTACAATGCATAACTCAGTCTATGTCCGTTTAACTTGTACTATGTACAATACAGTCTATGTCGCTTTAACCTGTACAATGTACAGCTCAGTCTGTGTCCCTTTAACCAGTACAATGTACAGCTCAGTCTGTGTCCCTTTAACCTGTATAATGCGTAACTCAGTCTATGTCCCTTTAACATGTACAATGCGTAACTCACTCTGTGTCCCTTTAACATATACAATGTACAACTCAGACTATGTCCCTTTAACCTGAACAATCTGCAACTCAGTCTGTGTCCCTTTATCCTGAATAATGTACAACTCAGTCTATGTCCCTTTAACCTGTATAATGCGTAACTCTGTCCATGTCCCTTTAACCTGAACAATCTGCAACTCAGTCTATGTCCCTTTAACCTTTACAATGCGTAACTCAGTCTATGTCCCTTTAACCTGTACAATGCGTAACTCAATCCATGTCCCTTTAACCTGTACACTGTACAAATCAGTCTCTGTCCCTTTAATCTGTATAATGCGTAACTCAGTCTAAGTCCCTTTAACCTGAACAATGTACAACTCAGTCGATGTCCGTTTAACCTGTATAATGCGTAACTCAGTCTATGTCCTTATAACCTGTATAATGCGTAACTCAGTCTATGTCCCTTTAACCTGTGAAATGCGTAACTCAGTCTATGTCCCTTTAACCTGTATAATGCCGAGTACAGTCCATATCCCTTTAACCTGAAAAATCTGCAACTCTGTCTATGTCCCTTTAACCTGTACAATATACAACTCAGTCTCAGTCCCTTTAACCTATATATTGCGTAACTCATTCTATGTCCGTTTAACCTGTGAAATGCGTAACTCAGTCTATGTCCCTTTAACCTGTATAATGCGTAACTCAGTCTATGTCCCTTTAACCTGTACAATGTGTAACTCAGTCCATGTCCCTTTAACCTGTACAATATACAACTCAGTCTCTGACCCTTTAACCTGAACAATCTACAACTCAGTTTATGTCCCTTTAACCTGTAAAATGTACAAATCAGTCTCTGTCCCGTTAATCTGTATAATGCGTAACTCAGTCTAAGTCCCTTTAACCTGATCAATGTACAACTCAGTCTATGTCCCTTTAACCTGTATAATGCATAACTCAGTCAATGTCCCTTTAAACTGTATAATGCGTAACTCAGTCTATGTCCCTTTAACCTGTATAATGCGTAACTCAGTCTTTGTCCCTTTAACCTGTGAAATGCGTAACTCAGTCTGTCCCTTTAACCTGTATAATGCGTAACTCAGTCTCTGTCCCTTTAACCTGAACAATGTCCAACTCAGTCGATGTCCCTTTAACCTGTACAATATACAACTCAGTCTCTGACCCTTTAACCTGAACAATCTACAACTCAGTTTATGTCCCTTTAACCTGTAAAATGTACAAATCAGTCTCTGTCCCGTTAATCTGTATAATGCGTAACTCAGTCTAAGTCCCTTTAACCTGATCAATGTACAACTCAGTCTATGTCCCTTTAACCTCTATAATGCGTACATCTGTATATGTCCCTTTAACCTGTATAATGCGTATCTCGGTCTATGTCCCTTTAACCTGTATAATGCGTAACTCAGTCTATGTCCCTTTAACCTGTGAAATGCGTAATTCAGTCTATGTCCCTTTAACCTGTATAATGCGTAACTCAGTCTATGTCCCTTTAATCTGAACAATCTACAACTCAGTCTATGTCCCTTTAACCTGTACAATGCGTAACTCAGTCTATGTCCCTTTAACCTGTACAATGCATAACTCAGTCTGTGTCTCTTTAACCAGTCCAATGTACAACTCAGTCGATCTCCTTTAAAACCTGTATAATGCGTAACTCAGTCTATGTCCCTTTAACATGTACAATGCGTAACTCAATCTATGTCCCTTTAACATGTAGAATGTATAACTCAGTCTATGTCCCTTTAACCTGTACAATGTGCAACTCAGTCTATGTCCATTTAACCTGTATAATGCGTAAATCGGTCTATATCCCTTTAACCTGAACAATCTACAACTCACACTATGTCCCTTAGATCTGAACTATGCGTAACTCAGTCTGTGTCCTTCAACCTGTACAATAAACAACTCAGTCTATGTCCCTTTAACTTGTACAATGTACAACTCAGTTTATGTCCCTTTAACCTGCACAATGCGTAACTCAGTCTCTGTCCGTTTAACCTGTACAATGTACAACTCAGTCTATGTCCCTTTAACCTGTAAAATGCTTATCTCAGTCTGTGTCCCTTTAACCTGTAAAATGCGTATCTCAGTCTGTGTCCCTTTAACCTGAACAATGTACAACTCAGTCTGTGTCCCTTTAACCTGTATAATGCGTAACTCAGTCTCTTTCCTTTTAACCTGTACAATGTACAACTCAGTCTATGTCACTTTCACCTTTATAATGCGTAACTCAGTCTATGTCCCTTTATCATGTGCAATGTAGAACTCAGTCTATGTCCCTTTAATCTGTACAATGCGTAACTCAGTCTATGTCCCTTTAACCTGTATAATGCGTAACTCAGTCTATGTCCCTTTAATCTGTATAATGCGTAACTCAGTCTATGTCCCTTTAACCTGAACAATCTACAGCTCAGTCAATGTCCCTTTAACCTGTGCAATGCGTAACTCAGTCTATGTCCCTTTAACATGTACAATGCGTAACTCAGTCTATGTACCTTTAACCAGTACAATGTACAACTCAGTCTATGTCCCTTTAACCTGTACAATCTGTAACTCAGTCTCTGTCCGTTTAACCTGTACAATGTACAACTCAGTGTTTGTCCTTTTAAGCTGCACAATGTACAACTCAGTCTCTGTCCTTTAACCTCTATAATGCGTATGTCAGTCTATGTCCCTTTAACCTGAACAATGTATATCTCCGTCTATGTCCCTTTAACCTGTACAATGCGTAACTCAGTCTATGTCCCTTTAACCTGTACAATATACAACTCAGTCTCTGTCCCTTTAACCTGTACAATGTACAACTCAGTCTATGTCCCTTTAACCTGTATAATGCGTAACTCAGTCTATGTCCCTTTAACCTGAACAATCTACAACTCAGTCTATGTCCCTTTAACTTGTACTATGTGCAACACAGTCTATGTCCCTTTAACCTGAACAATCTACAACTCAGTCTATGTCCCTTTAACCTGTACAATGTACAACTCAGTCTATGTTCCTTTAACCTGTACAATGTTCAACTTAGTCTATGTCCCTTTAACCTGTACAATGTACAACTCAGTCTCTGTCCCTTTAACCTGTACAATGTACAACTCAGTCTATGTTCCTTTAACCTGTACAATGTTCAACTCAGTCTATGTCCCTTTAACCTGTACAATGTACAACTCAGTCTCTGTCCCTTTAACCTGTACAATGTGCAACTCAGTCTCTGTCCCTTTAACCTGTACAATGTTCAACTCAGTCTATGTCCCTTTAACCTGTACAATGTACAACTCAGTCTCTCTGTCCCTTTAACATGCACAATGTACAACTCAGTCTAATACCCTTTAATCTGTACAATGCGTAACTCAGTCTATGTCCCTTTAACCTGTATAATGCATAACACAGTCTATGTCCCTTTAACCTGAACATTCTACAACTCAGTCTATGTCCCTTTAACCTGTACAATGTGTAACTCAGTCCATGTCCCTTTAACCTGTACAATGTACAAATCAGTCTATGTCCCTTTAACCTGTACAATGTACAACTCAGTCTCTGTCCCTTTAATCTGTATAATACTTTACTCAGTCTATGTCCCTTCAACATATACAATGTTCAACTCAGTCCATGTCCCTTTAAGCTGTACAATGTACAAATCAGTCTCTGTCCCTTCAATCTGTATAATGCGTAACTCAGTTGAAGTCCCTTTAACCTGAACAATCTACAACTCAGTCTATGTCCCTTTAACCTGTACAATATACAACTCAGTCTCAGTCCCTTTAACCTATATATTGCGTAACTCATTCTATGTCCGTTTAACCTGTGAAATGCATAACTCAGTCCATGTCCCTTTAACCTGTACAATATACAACTCAGTCTCTGACCCTTTAACCTGAACAATCTACAACTCAGTTTATGTCTCTTTAACCTGTACAATGTACAAATCAGTCTCTGTCCCTTTAATCTGTATAATGCGTAACTCAGTCTAAGTCCCTTTAACCTGAACAATCTGCAACTCAGTCTATGTCCCTTTAACCTTTACAATGCGTAATTCAGTCTATGTCCCTTTAACCTGTACAATGCGTAACTCAATCCATGTCCCTTTAACCTGTACACTGTACAAATCAGTCTATGTCCGTTTAACCTGTATAATGCGTAACTCAGTCTATGTCCCTTTAACCTGTATAATGCCTAACTCAATCCATGTCCCTTTAACCTGTACACTATACAAATCAGTCTCTGTCCCTTTAATCTGTATAATGCGTAACTCAGTCTAAGTCCCTTTAACCTGAACAATGTACAACTCAGTCTATGTCCCTTTAACCTGTACAATGTACAACTCAGTCTCTGTCCCTTTAACCTGAACAATCTACAACTCAGTCGATGTCCCTTTAACCTGAACAATCTACAACTCAGTCTATGCCCCTTTAACCTGTACAATGCCTAGCTCAGTCTGTGTCCCTTTAACCTGAAAAATCTGCAACTCTGTCTATGTAACTTTAACCTGTACAATGCCTAACTCAGACTATGTCCCTTTAACCTGAACAATCTACAACTCAGTCTATGTTTCTTTACGCGGTACAATGCCTAACTCAGTCTATGTCCCTTTAACGTGTATAATATACAACGCAGTCTCTGTCCCTTTAACCTGTAAAATGTACAACTCAGTCTATGTACCTTTAACCTGTACAATTTACAACTCCGTACCTGTCCCTTTAACCTGTACAATGTGCATCTTAGTCTATGGCCCTTTAACCTGTACAATGCATAACTCAGTCTGTGTCCCTTTAACCTGTATACTGCGTAAATCGGTCTGTATCCCTTTAACCTGAACAATCTACAACTCAGTCTATGTCCCTTTAACCTGTACAATGCATAACTCAGTCTATGTCCGTTTAACTTGTACTATGTACAATACAGTCTATGTCGCTTTAACCTGTACAATGTACAGCTCAGTCTCTGTCCCTTTAACCTGAACAATCTGCAACTCAGTCTATGTCCCTTTAACCTTTACAATGCGTAACTCAGTCTATGTCCCTTTAACCTGTACAATGCGTAACTCAATCCATGTCCCTTTAACCTGTACACTGTACAAATCAGTCTCTGTCCCTTTAATCTGTATAATGCGTAACTCAGTCTAAGTCCCTTTAACCTGAACAATGTACAACTCAGTCGATGTCCGTTTAACCTGTATAATGCGTAACTCAGTCTATGTCCCTTTAACCTGTGAAATGCGTAACTCAGTCTATGTCCCTTTAACCTGTATAATGCCGAGTACAGTCCATATCCCTTTAACCTGAAGAATCTGCAACTCTGTCTATGTCCCTTTAACCTGTACAATATACAACTCAGTCTCAGTCCCTTTAACCTATATATTGCGTAACTCATTCTATGTCCGTTTAACCTGTGAAATGCGTAACTCAGTCTATGTCCCTTTAACCTGTATAATGCGTAACTCAGTCTATGTCCCTTTAACCTGTACAATGTGTAACTCAGTCCATGTCCCTTTAACCTGTACAATATACAACTCAGTCTCTGACCCTTTAACCTGAACAATCTACAACTCAGTTTATGTCCCTTTAACCTGTAAAATGTACAAATCAGTCTCTGTCCCGTTAATCTGTATAATGCGTAACTCAGTCTAAGTCCCTTTAACCTGATCAATGTACAACTCAGTCTATGTCCCTTTAACCTGTATAATGCATAACTCAGTCAATGTCCCTTTAAACTGTATAATGCGTAACTCAGTCTATGTCCCTTTAACCTGTATAATGCGTAACTCAGTCTATGTCCCTTTAACCTGTGAAATGCGTAACTCAGTCTATGTCCCTTTAACCTGTATAATGCGTAACTCGGTCTATGTCCCTTTAACCTGAACAATCTACAACTCAGTCTATGTCCCTTTAACCTGTACAATGCGTAACTCAGTCTATGTCCCTTTAACCTGTACAATGCATAACTCAGTCTGTGTCTCTTTAACCAGTCCAATGTACAACTCAGTCGATCTCCTTTAAAACCTGTATAATGCGTAACTCAGTCTATGTTCCTTTAACATGTACAATGCGTAACTCAATCTATGTCCCTTTAACATGTAGAATGTATAACTCAGTCTATGTCCCTTTAACCTGTACAATGTGCAACTCAGTCTATGTCCATTTAACCTGTATAATGCGTAAATCGGTCTATATCCCTTTAACCTGAACAATCTACAACTCACACTATGTCCCTTAGATCTGAACTATGCGTAACTCAGTCTGTGTCCTTCAACCTGTACAATAAACAACTCAGTCTATGTCCCTTTAACTTGTACAATGTACAACTCAGTCTTTGTCCCTTTAACCTGAACAATCTGCAACTCAGTCTATGTCCCTTTAACCTGTACAATGTACAACTCAGTCTATGTCCCTTTAACCTGTAAAATGCTTATCTCAGTCTGTGTCCCTTTAACCTGTAAAATGCGTATCTCAGTCTGTGTCCCTTTAACCTGAACAATGTACAACTCAGTCTGTGTCCCTTTAACCTGTATAATGCGTAACTCAGTCTCTTTCCTTTTAACCTGTACAATGTACAACTCAGTCTATGTCACTTTCACCTTTATAATGCGTAACTCAGTCTATGTCCCTTTATCATGTGCAATGTAGAACTCAGTCTATGTCCCTTTAATCTGTACAATGCGTAACTCAGTCTATGTCCCTTTAACCTGTATAATGCGTAACTCAGTCTATGTCCCTTTAATCTGTATAATGCGTAACTCAGTCTATGTCCCTTTAACCTGAACAATCTACAACTCAGTCTATGTCCCTTTAACCTGAACAATCTACAACTCAGTCTATGTCCCTTTAACCCGTACAATGCGTATCTCAGTCTGTGTCCCTTTAACCTGAACAATGTACAACTCAGTCTATTTCCCTTTAACCTGTATAATGCGTAACTCAGTCTATGTCCCTTTAACCTGTATAATGCGTAACTCAGTCTATGTCCCTTTAACCTGTACAATGTACAACTCAGTCTCTGTCCCTTTAACCTGTACAATGTACAACTCAGTCTATGTTCCTTTAACCTGTACAATGTTCAACTCAGTCTATGTCCCTTTAAACTGTACAATATGCAACTCAGTCTCTGTCCCTTTAACCTGTACAATATGCAACTCAGTCTCTGTCCCTTTAACCTGTACAATGTTCAACTCAGTCTATGTCCCTTTAACCTGTACAATGTACAACTCAGTCTCTCTGTCCCTTTAACATGTACAATGTACAACTCAGTCTAATACCCTTTAATCTGTACAATGCGTAACTCAGTCTATGTCCCTTTAACCTGTATAATGCATAACACAGTCTATGTCCCTTTAACCTGAACATTCTACAACTCAGTCTATGTCCCTTTAACCTGTACAATGTGTAACTCAGTCCATGTCCCTTTAACCTGTACAATGTACAAATCAGTCTATGTCCCTTTAACCTGTACAATGTACAACTCAGTCTCTGTCCCTTTAATCTGTATAATACTTTACTCAGTCTATGTCCCTTCAACATATACAATTTTCAACTCAGTCCATGTCCCTTTAAGCTGTACAATGTACAAATCAGTCTCTGTCCCTTCAATCTGTATAATGCGTAACTCAGTTGAAGTCCCTTTAACCTGAACAATCTACAACTCAGTCTATGTCCCTTTAACCTGTACAATATACAACTCAGTCTCAGTCCCTTTAACCTATATATTGCGTAACTCATTCTATGTCCGTTTAACCTGTGAAATGCGTAACTCAGTCCATGTCCCTTTAACCTGTACAATATACAACTCAGTCTCTGACCCTTTAACCTGAACAATCTACAACTCAGTTTATGTCTCTTTAACCTGTACAATGTACAAATCAGTCTCTGTCCCTTTAATCTGTATAATGCGTAACTCAGTCTAAGTCCCTTTAACCTGAACAATCTGCAACTCAGTCTCTGTCCCTTTAACCTGTATAATGCGTAACTCAGTTTCTGTCCTTTTCACCTGTATAATACATAACTCACTCCATGTCCCTTTATCCTGAACTACTACAACTCAGTCTATGTCCCTTTAATCTGTACAATGCATAACTCAGTCTATGTCCCTTTAACCTGTACAATGTACAACTCAGTCTATGTCCCTTTAACCTGTATAATGCGTAACTCAGTCTGTCCCTTTAAACTGAACAATCTACAACTCAGTCTATGTCGCTTTAACCTGTACAATGTGTATCTCAGTCTGTGTCCCTTTAACCTGATCAATGTACAACTCAGTCTATGTCCCTTTAACCTGTATAATGCATAACTCAGTCAATGTCCCTTTAAACTGTATAATGCGTAACTCAGTCTATGTCCAATTAACCTGTATAATGCGTAACTCAGTCTATGTCCCTTTAACCTGTGAAATGCGTAACTCAGTCTATGTCCCTTTAACCTGTATAATGCATAACTCGGTCTATGTCCCTTTAACCTGAACAATCTACAACTCAGTCTATGTCCCTTTAACCTGTACAATGCGTAGCTCAGTCTATGTCCCTTTAACCTGTACAATGTACAACTCAGTCTCTGTCCCTTTAATCTGAACAATCTACAACTCAGTCGATGTTCCTTTAACCTGTAGAATGCGTAACTCAGTCTATGTCCCTTTAACCTTTACAAATGCGTAACTCAGTCGATGTCCCTTTAACCTGTACAATGTGTAACTCAGTCCATGTCCCTTTAACCTGTACAATATACAACTCAGTTTATGTCCCTTCAACCTGTACAATGTACAATTCAATATCTGTCCCTTTAACCTGTATAATGCGTGACTCAGTCTATGTCCCTTCAACCTGAACAATCTACAACTCAGTCTATGTCCCTTTAACCTGTACAATGCGTAGCTCAGACTATGTCCCTTTAAGCTGAACAATCTACAACTCAGTCTATGTCCCTTTAACCTGTACAATGTGTAACTCAGTCCATGTCCCTTTAACCTGTATAATGTACAACTCAGTCTCTGTCCCTTTAACCTGTGCAATATACAACTCAGTATCTGTCCCTTTAACCTGTATAATGCGTAACTCAGTCTATGTCCCGTTAACCTGTACAATATGTAACTCACTCCATGTCCCTTTAACCTGTACAATATACAACTCAGTTTATGTCCCTTCAACCTGTACAATGTACAACTCAGTATCTGTCCCTTTAACCTGTATAATGCCTATCTCAGTCTATGTCCCTTTAACCTGTGAAATGCGTAACTCAGTCTATGTCCCTTTAAGCTGTATAATGCGTAACTCAGTCTATGTCCCTTCAACCTGAACAATCTACAACTCAGTTTATGTCCCTTGAACCTGTACAATGCGTAGCTCAGTCTATGTCCCTTTAACCTGAACAATGTACAACTCAGTCTATGTCCCTTTAACCTGTACAATGTGTAACTCAGTCTATGTTCCTTTAACCTGTACAATGCGTAACTCAGTCTCTGTCCCTTTAATCTGTATAATGTATTACTCAGTCTATGTCCCTTTAACATGTACAATGTACAACTCAGTCTAATACCCTTTAATCTGTACAATGCGTAACTCAGTCTCTGTCCCTTTAACCTGTATAATGCGTAACACAGTCTATGTCCCTTTAACCTGAACAATCTACAACTCAGTCTATGTCCCTTTAACCTGTACAATGTGTAACTCAGTCCATGTCCCTTTAACCTGTACAATGTACAAATCAGTCTCTGTCCCTTTAACCTGTACATTATACAACTCAGTCTGTGTCCCTTTAACCTGAAAAATGCGTAACTCTGTCGAAGTTCCTTTAACCTGTACAATGTACAACTCTGTCTCTGTCCCTTTAAACTGTATAATACTTTACTCAGTCTATGTCCCTTCAACATGTACAATATTCAACTCAGTCTATGTCCCTTTAACCTGTACAATGTGTAACTCAGTCCATGTCCCTTTAACCTGTACAATGTACAAATCAGTCTCTGTCCCTTTAATCTGTATAATGCGTTACTCAGTCTAAGTCCCTTTAACCTGTACTATATACAACTCAGTCTCTGTCCCTTTAAACTGTACAATGTACAACTCAGTCTCTTTCCTTTAAACCTGTACAATGTACAACTCAGTCTATGTCACTTTAACCTTTATAATGCGTCAATCAGTCTATGTCCCTTTAACCTCTATAATACATAACTCAGTCAATGTCCCTTTAACCTGTACAATGCGTAACTCAGTCTATGTCCCTTTAACACGTGCAATGTACAACTCAGTCTATGTCCCTTTAACCTGTATAATGCGTAAATCGGTCTTTATCCCTTTAACCTGAACAATCTACAACTCAGTCTATGTCCCTTTAACCTGAACAATCTGCAACTCAGTCTATCTCCCTTTAACCTGTATAATGCGTAAATCGGTCTATAATCCCTTTAACCTGAACAATCTACGACTCAGTCTATGTCCCTTTGACTTGAACAATGCGTAACTCAGTCTATGTCCTTTAACCTGTACAATGAACAACTCAGTCTCTGTCCCTTTAACCTGTACAATGTGTAACTCAGTCTCTGTCCCTTTAACCTTTACAATGTACACTTAAGTCTATGTCCCTTTAACCTGTACAATGTACAACTCAGTCTATGTCCCTTTAACCTGTATAATGCGTAACTCAGTCTGTGTCCCTTTAACATGTACAATGCGTAACTCAGTCTATGTCCCTTTAACTTGTGCAATGTGCAACTCAGTCTCTGTCCCTTTAACCTGTACAATGTGTAACTCAGTCTCTGTCCCTTTAACCTGTACAATGTACAACTCAGTCTATGTCCCTTTAACCTGTATAATGCGTAACTCAGTCTGTGTCCCTTTAACATGTACAATGCGTAACTCAGTCTATGTCCCTTTAACTTGTGCAATGTGCAACTCAGTCTATGTCCCTTTAATCTGTACAATGCGTAACTCAGTCTATTCCCCTTTAACCTGTATAATGCGTAACTCAGTCTATGTCCCTTTAACCTGAACAATCTACAACTCAGTCTATGTCCCTTTAACCTGTTACAATGTGTAACTCAGTCCATGTCCCTTTAACCTGTACAATGTTCAAATCAGTCCCTGTCCCTTTAACCTGTACAATGTATAACTCAGTCTGTGTCCCTTTAACCTGAAAAATGCGTAACTCAGTCTATGTCCCTTTAACCTGTTACAATGTGTAACTCAGTCCATGTCCCTTTAACCTGTACAATGTACAACTCAGTCTATGTTCCTTTAACCTGTACAATGCGTAACTCAGTCAGTGTCCCTTCAAAATGTACAATGTGCAGCTCAGTTTAAGTCCCTTTAATCTGTACAATGTACAACTCAGTCTGTGTCCCTTTAACTTGAAAAATGCGTAACTCAGTCTATGTCCCTTTAACCTTTACAATGCGTAACTCTGTCTATGTCCCTTTAACCTGTACAATGTACATCTCAGTCCATGTCTCTTTAACCTGTATAATGTGTAACTCAGTCTATTTCCCTTTTATCTGTACAATGCGTAACTCAGTCTGTGTCCCTTTAACATGTACAATGTACAACTCAGTCTATGTTCCTTTAACCTGAACAATGTACAACTCAGTCTATGTCCCTTTAATCTGTACAACGCATATCTCAGTCTATGTCCCTTTAACCTGTCCAATGTACAACTCAGTCTATGTCCCTTTTATCTGTACGATGTATAACTCAGTCTATGTCCCTTTAGTCTGTACAATGCGTAACTCAGTCTATGTCCCTTTAACCTGAACAATCTACAACTCAGTCTACGTCCTTTTAACCTGTACAATGCATAACTCAGTCTATGTCCCATTAATTTGTACAATGCGTAACTCAGTCTACGTCCCTTTAACCTGGCCAGCCCTTTGACCCATACACAGCTATTCCAGGATCTCCATTGTGCTGGAGTTCTTTATTCCTGGTAACGTTTGTAAAAAGATGAAATAATCCATGGAGGGCACCATTAACGTTTTGGGTTAGAACACTACATTATTTATCTCGGTATCTTTGGAAATTTCCTGAATCCCCTCAAGCCCTTGATATCTCTGATGATGATGGTCATTCCCCAAGGTAGGGTAGCCTAAATCTAGAGGGTTAAGGTAAACTTTGAAGGAGCAATTTTTTTTCTGCTCACAGTGGTATACAAAAATCATGAGGGGCACAGATAACGTGGATGGTCACAGTCTTTTCCCCTGGTAGGGAAGTCTAAACCTAGATTTGAGGTAGTGGGAGTGAGATTTAAAGGGAATCTGAGTAGCAATTTTATCATCCAGAGGGTGGTGGGTATGTGGCATATCTGCCTGAGGAGGTAGTGGTGATGGGGACAATTGCAACATTTAAAAGGTATGGACAGGTACATAGGAAAGACTTAGAGGAATATAGAACAGCTGCAGGTAAATAGGAGGCAGTTTGGTTATCGTGAATGAGTTGTTCTGAAGGTCAAGATACCATGCCTTACGAATCTGTTTCTTATTCCCCTGTTAAGTTCCCTGTGCTCGAACAAAGAGCAACCCCAGCTTCTGTAATGTACCCACATCATTGAAGTCCCTCATCACTGCAGTCATTGCGATCAGTCTCTTCTTGATGCCTACACAGCTTTCCAGAAGTGTGGTGCCCAGTTTGGGCCATCTGCTCCAGTTGTAGATGAATCACAATTTAGAAGTTCTTCATTGTTATCTTGTTCCCTCTGCCTCTACAAAGCTCAGGATCCTGAAACTGTTCAACCATTTTAAGTGAACCATGCACAGAGGTGCCAGAATCCTTCCTATTAGAATTATGTTCTCCACCTTCCTGCCCTTCACCCTCTCACTTGGATTCACCTATCACCTGCCAGATCCTGCTCCTCCCTTGCCCTTATGTTTTGGCTTCCGCCCCCTGCTTTTCCAGTGCTGATGAAGCACAGCATGGTAATGTAACGGTTAATATTATACTTTACAGCACCACAGCTCTATTACTGCTGTTGTCTGTAAGGAGTTTGTATGTTTTCCCTATGAATGCATTGGTTTCCCTCATTCACTCCAGTTTCCTTCCACGTTCCAAAAACGTACTCTTTAGGGTTATTAAATTGTGGGCATGTTATGTTGGCCCCTGAAGATGTACCCCAGCACATCTCCAGATTGTGTTAGTTGTTGATGCAAATGATGCATTTTACTGTATGTTTCTAAGTATATGTAACAAATATAGCTAATTATTTTCTTCTGAAAGGTCTTGGCTTGAAACATCAACTGTTCATTCCTTTCCAGAGATGCTGTCTGACCTGCTGTGTTCCTCCAACACTATTTTGTGTTGCTCCAGTTTACATTGCCTCCTTTCACACTTTCTACCAAAGCATAAAACTTCACAATCACAAGTACTGAACTAGCTTTGTGCCCTTCCTGACCCCTCGGTACCTGTGGAACAGTTTCTATCTCCTCTGTCTGCACACACAATGATCACTTTCAAATCCCCAAGGAGAGTGGCCATACCTTCCCCAGTCTAGGATCCCTCACCTGGAAAGGTTCAATAAATCTCTTCTGCCTTCTGTCCAGGTTCTATACGACGTGTGCGGGAAGGACATCACCACCAAGCTGATGCTGCCTACCGTTCTGCGAATGTCCGGCGATGCTGTGGCCAATGTCCGCTTCAACGTAGCCAAGACGCTCCAGATGATTGGGCCTACCCTTGACAAAAAGCAAGTAGAGCCCTGCTCCTCCCCTCCACCTCCGTCCCTCATGCATGGCGAGCTGAGGCCCTCCCAGAAGCTTGGAAAAGTGCTCCTTCCCCCAGCTCCGGCTCTGTCCGCAGATCATCAGCCCAGTCCCCAGACTGGATCCTGGCCACCCGTTAGACACTGGCCCTGCGAGAGATCCCACACAACAGGGGCTGCCACCTGCTCTTTCCTAGCCACCTTTATATTCATGCTGTACTTAGTATAGCCTCCAGAGTATGATTGAATTTTTCAAGGATGTGACAAGACATATTCATGAAGGTAGAGTAGTGTAAGGAGTTACCTTACAGCAGGCTCATTCAGAAAGTCATGAGGCATGGGATCCAGGGAAACTTAGCTGTACTGATTCCAAACTGAATAACAGGTGGCGGTAGTAGATGGAGTATATCTGGTGACCAGTGCTGTTTCGCAGGGATGTTCTAGGACCTTGATCTTTTTGATTTCTGTAAATGACTTTGATAAGGAAGTGGAAGGGTGGATGACTCGAAGGCTGTTGGAGTTGTGTATAGTATAGAAGGTGATCGTAGGTTACAGTGGGCCAGGCCACACACACACCATTCTATGCATTACATATATCAATTTGCGATCACATTGATGTGCATGCTGTACACACATAGCATATTGTGTGTACTCATAATAAAGTAGTTGCAACAGCTGCGATACTTTGTCATATTTGTGGCGAGTATATAAGAGGGGTGACATTTAAAAGAGATTGAGAGGGAGCATCTTTGAGGGAGTACCTCATATGAACTGCCAGCGAAAGTGGTGAAGGAGGGTACAATTGCAACATTTAAGAGGTATTTGGATAGGTACATTTAGGGGAGGGGTTTGAAGTGTTATGGGCTGAATGCAAGCTGCTGGGGCTAGCAGGGAATGCTGTGGTCCACATGAACCAGTTAGGCTAAAGAGCCTGTTTCTGTGCTGTATGACTCTAACTGATGTGAGAACTTGTTACAAGAAGCTGCTTTAAGCCCTGATTATTCTTCTTTGATGACACAGCACACTACAAAATGATGTTAAGATGGTGCTGGACAAGTTATGGCGAGACCAGGATATAGACGTGAAATACTTTGCTCAGGAAGCATTGATCGGTGAGTGTATGGTGGCTGGGAGTGGGCAGGATGCTGGTGGGGATAAGCCCAGAAAGCAGGAGAAGGGGGTAAATATGTGACCCAAGGATGAGGGAGAGTGGAGGTGACCACATGTATGCTTGCTGGTTAGGGGAGATGTAGGATGTTGGAGTTGGAATGGGAAGGAGCAGGTGACCAGGTGGTTCATGTCTGGGCAGAAGATGAGTGATTGGGATGGGGGTGGGTAAAATGTGCTTCAGGGAAGGAAGGTATTTGTGGGAGGAAGGGGTGGGAAAATGTTTGTTTGGGGTGGAGGTGGGCTGATTGAAGGTGGGGAAGGTGGGAAATGAAGTGAGATGGTAATGTGAGGAACATAGAACACAACAGTACAATACACGCCTTACATCACATGATGTTGTGCCAACATTTAAACCTACTCCAAGATCACTCTAACTCTTCCCCCCCCCCATGGAGAACATCATTTTTCTTTTATTCATCTGCCTTTCTAAGAGTCTCTCGAATGAATTCTGTCACCACCACGTCAGCGCATTCCCTACACCTACTAGTCTGGAAATTAAAAACCCACAACCTCTGACATCCCCCACTATACTTGCAGACAAAAATATTATGCTCTCTTCTACTAGCCAGTTCAGCCTGGTCACACTGGTCACTCTCAATACATCTGATCATCGTGTACACCTACATCTTTTCTCATCCTCCTTAGCTCCAAACACAAAAGCCTGAGCTCACTCACATCCTGACATGGGATATGCAGTCTAATCCAGGCAGCATCCTGAAGTGGGTGGAGGATCACATGTGGGGAATATAGGGTTAGTCAGGCAAGGCAGAGGAGGGACGAGAAAGTCGAATGTGTGGAATAAGGACATGATCGGGTGTGGGGAACGGTACTGTTGGGAGGAGGAGAGGGTGATTGGATGTGGGTGGGTAACAGGGCAAACTGTGGGGAGAGAAAGAGGTGATTGGTTGTGGGTGGGGAACGAGGAGAACTGTGGGGAGGGGAGGGGTGATTGGATGTGGGTGGGTAATGGTACTGTGAGGAAGGGAGGGAGTGATTGGATGTGGTGGGGGAATGGTACTGTGGGAGGGGTGATTGGATGTCGGTGGGTAACAGGGGAACTGTGGAGAGGGAGAGGGGTGATTGGATGTGGGTGAGTAATGGTTGGGATTGGAGGGGGTTTGATCTGATGTGGGTGGGTAATGGGTGGAACTGTTAGGATGGGTTGATCGGATGTGAGATGCAGTACGTTGTCCTGTGTGTTGCAGGTATGTCCTCACTTTTGTGAGTTCTCGGGGCTGGGAATGGGGTGAATGGGATATGAAGCACAATATTGAATTGTGGAGCACTGCTGCCGTCCTGAGTCAGACACCCAAATTCAATCCCAACATCCGGATTCTTTTTGTGGAGCATTTGCATTCTCTCTGTCACCCCATCACCCCATATTTGCATTCTCCCTGTCACCCCATCACCCCATAGGTTTTCTTGGAGTTCTGTTTTCATCCTGAGTCAGTGAGTTAATGAGCCAGTGCTACCGTCCACCCCCCCCCCCCACTGTAGGTTGGTTGCTGGAGATCATGCTTCATTTGTTGTTGGGCATAAGGTAAGTGAAAAAGTGGGATTAATTTTCATTGGTGTGTAATGGTTGACACAGGCAGTGTATCAAGGACTCTGTATCTGTGCTAAATATAGAACAGGAACAGGACCTTTGTCTCATGATATCTGTGTCAAACACAGTGCCTAACCAAATGGAATCCTTTTACATGATCCATATTATTTTCATTCATATGCCTATATAACAGCCCCTTAATTGCCTTCACCATCAACTTTGGCAGTACATTCCAGGCTCCTACTACTCTATAACTAAGATCTTGCCTTGCACATCTCCTTTAAACTTTCCCTGACTCACCTTAAAATCAGAATCAGAATCCTTTATTATGTATGTATGGACACATACAGGGAATTTGATGCCGGTTTCCCTGAGCTCTCACTGTACAGAATCAAAAACTAAACAAAACAATAGTGCAAATAATTGTGAACTATATACAATGAGGTATACCTGTGTATGTACAGGTGGACTTGGTTTATAAAAGACTAAAATTCAAGTGTTCATAAGACTGATGGCATACGGAAGGAAACTGTTCTTGTACCTATTTGTCCCGGCATACAGTGATCTAAAGCGCCTACCAGAAGGAAGGAGTTGGAACAGGTGATGTCCAGGGTGTGATGGGTCTACAGTGATGCTGCTTGCTCGCTTCCTGACTCGAGATGCATACAAGTCCTGGATTGAGGGCAGCTTCACACCAATAATCCTTTCCGCAGCCCTGACGGTTCTTTGGAGTCTATTCTTGTCTTGTTTGGTAGCTGATCCAAACCAGACAGTGATGGACGAACAGAGAACAGACTGGATTATTCCTGAATAGAATTGGATCAGCAGCTCCTGAGACAGGTTGTACTTCCTGAGTTGACGTAGGAAATACAACCTCTGCTGAGCCTTTTTGATAAGAGTGTCCGTGTTGGGTGTCCACTTCAGGTCCTGGGAGATTGTGACACCCAGAAACCTGAAGATCTCCACAGCAGACACAATACTGCTGAGTATAGTGAGTGGGGGGAGTATTGGGGGGCTCCTCCTGAAGTCCACTGTCATCTCCACAGTCTTGAGCATATTTAGCTCCAGATTGTTCTGACCACACCAGAGGGCCAGCCGTTCCACCACCCGTCGGTATGCAGACTCATCACCGTCTCGGATAAGGCCAGTGACGGTTCTGTCATCTGCAAACTTCAGGAGTTTAACAGATGGATCCTGTGAGGTGCAGTCATTAGTGTAAAGGGAGAAGAGCAGTGGGGAGAGCACACATCCCTGGGGGGCATCGGTACTGATTGTCCGGGTGCTAGAAATGATACTCCCCAGCCTTACTTGCTGCACCCTGTCAGTCAGGAAGTTTGTGATCCACTGACAGATGGCGGGGGAGACAGTGAGCTGGGTGAGTTTGGAGTGGAGGACTTCTGGGACGATGGTGTTGAATGCTGAGCAGAAGCAAACAAACAGGACCCTCGCAGAAGTTCCTGGGTTGTCGAGGTGTTGTAGTGTGTAATGCCGTCCCATGTTGACTGCATCATCCACTGACCTATTTGCCCGATAAGCAAACTGCAGGGGTCCAGCAGGGGGCCTGTGATGTCCTTCAGGTGAGCCAACACTAGTCTCTCAAAGGACTTCATGACCACAGATGCCAAGGCAACAGGCCTGTAGTCATTTAGTCCCTTGATAGTGGGTTTCTTAGGGACTGGAATGATAATGGAGCGCTTGAAGCAATGAGGGACTTCACATAGCTCCATTGATCTATTGAAGATCCGTGTGTAGATGGGGACCAGCTGATCAGTGCAGGTCTTCAGGCAGGAGGGCGACACGCCGTCTGGGCCTGGCGCTTTCCTGGTTTTCTGCCTCCAGAACAGCTGACTCACCTCCCTGTCACAGATCCTGAGTGCAGGTACAAGAGGGTTGAAGTGAAGGGGGGTGGGGGGAGCAGTTTTTGTAATGTGGGGTGAGAAAGCGGGTACTGAGATGTCGGGGTGATGGATGATGGGGGTTGCAGGTAGGTCTGTGTTTTGGCTGGGGGGAATGAAGGTGTCGAATCTACAATAAAACTTGTTCAGATCGTCAGCCAGTTGATGGTTCTCCACAGCCTGGGAGAATGGTTTCTTGTAGTTGGTGATCTCTTGGAGCCCCTTCTGCCTTTTAATGTTTCTGGTTTCCCCCCTTGTAATAAAAACTCTGATATCTGCCCCGTCTGTGTCTCTTATAGATTTATACATTTCCCTTCCCCTCTCACCTTAAATGCTTGTCCTCCAGTATTAGATTATTCAACCCTTGGAGAAAAGGATATCAGCTGTCTATGCCTGTTTCAGATCTCCCATCAGCCTCAACTGCTTCAGAGAAAACAACCCAAGTTTGTCCAACGTCTCCTTATGGCTCATGCCTTCTAACCCAGACAACATCTTAGTACACATCTTCTGAACCCTCCAAAGCCTGCACATTCTTCCTGTAATGGGGTGACCAGAATTACACATAGAAGTCCAAATGCAAAACTCAGCAAAGCTTTACACAGGTACAACATTGATTTCTTACCCTTGTATTCACTGCCCTGACCAATGAAGGCAAGCCTTCTGTGTGCTCTATATAACTCTGTAATCAGCTCCCATGTCCTGACCCAGCCTCTCTTCACCTGCAGAGGTGGAAAATGGTAAAAATACTTGAACCAAGAGGGAGGTGGATTAGGAGAGTGAGGTTCTTGACAAACATTAGGTGGCATAGTGTAGAGGTCAGTGTAACACTTTACAACAGCAGTGTTTGGAGTTCAGTTCCCACCATTGTCTGTAAGGAGTTTGTACCTTCTACCTGTGACTACATCGGTTTCCTCTGGGTGCTCCAGTTTCCTCTGCATTCCAAAGGCGTACAGTACAGGTTAAGATTATTAAGTTGTGGCCATACTATGTTGGCACTGGAAGTATGGCAACCCTTCTATGTTGCCTAGCGCACGTCCAAGGACTGTATAGGTCATTGACGCACACTGTATGTTTCAATGTACATGTGACATATAATGTCTTTTTTATTTATTTAACCTGATTGTCAGCAAAGAGGGAGCAGAGATTGGTGAGGGTGTTGGCTGAGTTTGAGAACTCCAGTCTCAGGGGTTTGGCTGAGAGAATTTTCTTTGGAGCAGACGTGTGTGGAAAGGGAGTATAAACGTTTAATACATAGATCCGAACAAAGGGGCCTGGTAACACACACAAAATGCTGGAGGAGTCCTGCCAAAGGGTTTCGGCCCAAAACATTGACTGTACTCTTCTCCTAGATGCTGTCTGACCTGCTGAGTTCCTCCAGCATTTTGTGTGTGTTGCTCGGATTTCCAGCATCTGCAGATTTTCTCTTGTTTGTAAGAGGGACCTGGTTCCCACTCCAGGTAGATGAGCAGCTAAGGATCTCTTCCCAAAGGATTACAGAGAAGCTGAGAGCTCATCCTCAGGAACCCTCTTCCTCTACATGATCCTCGCCAAACAGGATTTGTAGGGTCTCAGTGAGCCATGATCTACAGTGGGGTTAACCACAATTACTCCTCCTTCTGCTTGGCATTGTCACGATTTGTACTATTGTGTATCACTTTAAAGGGTTCAGCAGGACAGGTGTGGAGATGGTGTCTAAAAGCACAAGAGAAACACCTTCAGGTATTCACTCCCTTGGAAGTTGTCATCTTTTATTGTTTTACAACATTGAATCACAGTGGATTTAATTTGGCTTTATTTGACACTGATCAACCAAGAAGGCTCTTTTGCATCAAAGTGAAAGCAGATCTCTACAAGGTGATCTAAATTAATTACAAAAATCAGACACAAAATAATTAATTGCCTAAGCATTAATTCCCCCCCCCACCCGCCCTTGATATGACACACCAAATCATCACTGGTGCAGCCAGTTGGTTTTAGAAGTCACGTCATTAAGTTCTGTTTTTGAAGACCTGTGTATAGTCAAGGTGTTTCAACTGATTGTAGTAAGAATACACCTGTATCTGGAAGGTTCAACTGCTGGTGAGTCAGTATCCTGGCAAAAAATACACCATGAAGACAAAAGAACACTTCAAGCAACTCCTCAAAAAGGTTATTGAAAAACACAAGTCAGGAGATGGATACAAGAAAATTTCCAAGACACTGAATATCCCTTGGGGTACAGTTAAGTCAATCATCAAGAAATAGAAAGAATATGGCACAGCTGTAAATCTGCTTAGAACAGGCCATCTTCCAAAACTGAATGACCATGAGGGAGACTACCAAGAGACCAATGACAACTCTGGAGGAGCAACAAGGTTCAGAGGCTGAGATGGGAGAAACTGCACATATAAAAACTGTTGCCTGGGTGCTTCACCAGTTGTAATTTTATGGGAGAGTGGGAGAGTGGCAAAGAGAAAAGGAGAACACCGCACATCATCAGAAACACACCATCCTTACCATGAAGCATAGTGGTAGCTGCATCATGCTGTGCGGATGCTTCACTGCAGCAGGCCCTGGAAGGCTTGTGAAGGTAGAGGGTAAAATGAATGCAGCAAAATACAGGGAAATCCTGATGCAGTCGGCAAGAGAACTGTGACTTAAGGAGAGGATTTGTTTTCCTGCAAGACAATGACCCCAAAGGTAAATCCAATGGCTTAAAAACAACAAAGTTAATATCCTGGAGTGGCCAAGTCAGAGTCCAGACCTCAATCCAATTGAGAATTTGTGGCTGGACTGGAAAAGGGCTGTTCACTCACGACCCCCATGCAATCTGACAGAGCTTTCGCACTTTTGTAAAGAATAGGGAAAAATTGCAGTGTCCTGATGTGTAAAGCTGAAAGAGACTTATCCACACAGACTCAAGGCTAAAGGTGCATCTACTAAATACTGACTTGAAGGGGGTGAATACTTTTGTGCTTTATATTTGTAATTAATAAAATTACTTTGTAGAGAACTGTTTTCACTTTGACACAAAAGTCTTTCTGTTGATTAGTGTCAAAAAAAAAGCAAATTAAATCTACTGTGATTCAATGTCGTAAAACATGATAACTTCCAAAGCGGGTGAATGCTTTTTATAAGCACTGTAATTGTGACAGAGGGGGACAAAGTTAGTGATTCAGGTCAGGGTTCTGTCATCCTAATCTAAGGTTATAACTGGATGCATAAATTTTATCACTGTAAAGGGGTAACAGAGACAGGGAAGGATATAGGGGTTCATGGAGAAGGAGGGGAATGCGTAGACCACACAGCTATTGGAATCAAGGACAATGTTTTTAACGGGATTGTTGCCACCACAGGTTAGACAGTGGGTGCATCAACCAGAAAGTATTCAAAAGGAGCCGGAAAAAAAATAAATTGCTGGAGGAATTCAGCAGGTCAGACAGCATCTGTGAGGGGGAATGGACAGTTGAAAGGTCTTGATGTAAAAAGTCGAGTGTCTTTCCTCTCCCTCCTCCTTCCAGGCATCAAAGGTTGTGGGGAGAAGGCTGGGAACTGGGGTTGAGGAGGAGATTTTAAAAAAAAGGATCAGCCATGATTGAATGGCGGAGCAGACTCGATGTGCCAGATGGCCTAATTCTGCTCCTATGTCTTATGGTCTTTCCCCACCCCACCCCCCACCCACCTATGGATGTCACTCAACTTGCTGAGTTCCTCTAACAGCTTGTTCTAGCCTCTGCAGGAAGGGTCTGTTCTTTACTACCTGTGACTATTGTTCATCAGCCCATCCCTGAGCCAGGTGCTTGGCTGCCACCACACATTGATGTTCTTCGTTACGAGACAGTCACTAGCAAGTCCACAGGGAGATCAAGACTCCAGGTTTCTCCTGGAAGGCGGGATCAATTTACATGGAAGCTAGATAAACACATGTAGGGGGAGGAATGGAGGGCTACTGAGATGGGGTAGAGGGTTGGGAGAAGGCTGGCATGGAGCAGAGGGACAAATACCTTTACCTCTGTTCTGAGCTGATTGACCCTCCAACCTGCTGTATGTGGTGGGAGGGAGGAAACAGGCTTGTTTTCCTGTTGTTTTGCTAGTGTTGTTCTGCTGAGTATTGTTGGTGCCAGAATGTGTAGCACCACTTGTGCAGTGCACCCCAGTGCATCCTCAGGCTGTGTTGGTTGGTTCCTGCCAGTGTGGAGAAACAGAGGGATCTTGCGGCCCACATCCATAGATGCCTCAAAAGTTGCCGCACAAGTTAGAGCTGTTTGGAAAGTGAATACTGTGTTGTCCTTCATTAGTCAGGGGACAAGAAGCCTTGAGGTAATATCGTACCTGTATAAAACTCTAGTTAGATCACAGTTGGAGTATTGTGTTCAGTTCTGGTCGCATCATTATAAGAAGAATGTGGAAGCTTTAGAGTGGGTGCAGAAGAAATTTACCGGATGCTGCCTGAACTAGAGAGCACATTTTATGAAGATAGGTTGAGTGAGCTAGGCTTTTCTCTTTGGAGTGAAGGATGATGAGAGGTGACTTATTAGAGGCGTACAAGATGATAAGAGACAGATATCAAGTTGACAGCCAGAGTCTTTTTCCCGGAGCAGAAATGGCCAGTACGAAGAGGCATAGATTGGGAGAAAGAATAGGGGATGTCAGAGATAATGGTTAAGTGCGCGGAATGTGCTGCCGGAGCTGTTGGTAGAGGCAGATACATTAGAGACTTTTAGATAGGCACATGGGTGATAGAAAAGTAGAGGGCTGTGCTGAGGGAAGGGTTAGATTGGTCTTAGAGTTGTGCCGACCTTCTAACCTTCTATGTTCGTTGTGTTCCTCTGTATTTTTCAATATACATGATGAATCAATGACTCTGAATCTGAATTTCTTTCCCTCCCCCAGTGCTGTGCCTGAACTGACACCAGCCAGGGTACTGGAGCCAAGCCAGGCACTACAGTTCAAATTTTGTGTTTCTAAGTTACATCGACGGTCAGTGGGCACTCTGGGACATTCCCGAAGACAGGTGACAGATCCTCCTCAGTACCGACGCACACACCGGGAAGGAAAAGTGAGAGGTGGAGGTGGTTGTGTCCATCGTTGGAAGCTGCTAGTCACACAAGGTGCATTCCTTAACCACGTAGTAGGTGGTTTACAGTTCTGTGCCTGGTGATGATGTTGCCATCTGGCTGTCTGCTCTCTTCCCTCTTTCTCCTGCCTTGTTTCCCCTCCCCTCGCTATCTCTTGTTCTTTGCCTCAAGTTGCAACCTTGCATTTGACAAGTGATCTGTTTCCTTAAAAGTTTACTGTTCCAAAGAGAAAATGAACCGAGGTTCTGTTGTTTAATAAAGATAGATGCAAATGTTTTCTTCAGATTGCTGTGCCTCTTTCCCTCTCTTTTGCAATGAAGACATTGGCCGAGTAATGCACGGGTTTCTCTGAGGAAGGTTTTGAGGGGGGTGACTAGGGAGGTGGAATGGGGCAATTTGGGAAGTCTGGCTGAAGCTAAAGACACTGCCATCAGTGATGGAATTAGAGCTATACTGCACGAAAACGGGCTCTTCAGTCCACTTGGTACATGCTGACCAAGATACCTTCCTTTCTTTAGCCAAAGTGTGATGAATCTGTAGAATTCATTGCCTTGAATGGCTGTGGAGGCCAAGTCATTGGGTATATTTAAAGCAGAAGTTGAGACGTTCTTGATTAATCAGGATATCAAAGGTTACTGGCGAAGGCAAGAGAATGGGGTTGAGAAGGATAATAGATCAGCCATGATGGAATGACATGATGGGCTGAATGGCCTAATTCCTATTTCTTATGGTCTTACCTACACACAGCTAAGCAACTGGAGGAGAGCAGTATGGAAAAGGATGTTTGCTGACCATAGAGTTGTGGAGTCAGACAGCACAGAAATGGGCTTTCAGCCCATGCTGAAAGTTTCCTATCTGAGCTAGTCCCATTTGTCTGCATTTGGCCCATATCCTCTAACCTTTTCTTTTCATAGAACATAGAATAGTACAGCACAGTACAGGCCCTTCGGCCCACAATGTTGTGCTGACCCTCAAACCCTGCCTCCCATATAAGCCCCCACCTTATATTCCTCCATATACCTGTCCAGTAGTCTCTTAAACTTCACTAGTGTATCTGCCTCCACCACTGACTCAGGCAGTGCATTCCACGCATCAACAACTCTCTGAGTAAAAAACCTTCCTCTAATATCCCCCTTGAACTTCCCACCCCTTACCTTAAAGCCATGTCCTCTTGTATTGAGCAGTGGTGCCCTGGGGAAGAGGCGCTGGCTATCCAATTTATCTATTCCTCTTATTATCTTGTACATCTCTATCATGTCTCCTCTCATCCTCCTTCTCTCCAAAGAGTAAAGCCCTAGCTCCCTTAATCTCTGATCATAATGCATACTCTCTAAACCAGGCAGCATCCTGGTAAATCTCCTCTGTACCCTTTCCAATGCTTCCACGTCCTTCCTATAGTGAGGTGACTAGAACTGGACACAGTACTCCAAGTGTGGCCTAACCAGAGTTTTATAGAGCTGCATCATTACATCGCGACTCTTAAACTCTATCCCTCGACTTATGAAAGCTAACACCCCATAAGCTTTCTTAACTACCCTATCCACCTGTGAGGCAACTTTCAGGGATCTGTGGACATGTACCCCAAGATCCCTCTGCTCCTCCACACTACCAAGTATCCTGCCATTTACTTTGTACTCTGCCTTGGAGTTTGTCCTTCCAAAGTGTACCACCTCACACTTCTCTGGGTTGAACTCCATCTGCCACTTCTCAGCCCACTTCTGCATCCTATGCAATATTTGACAATCCTCTACACTATCTACAACACCACCAACCTTTGTGTCATCTGCAAACTTGCCAACCCACCCTTCTACCCCCACATCCAGGTCGTTAATAAAAATCACGAAAAGTAGAGGTCCCAGAACAGATCCTTGTGGGACACCACTAGTCACAATCCTCCAATCTGAATGTACTCCCTCCAACACCACTCTCTGCCTTCCGCAGGCAAGCCAATTCTGAATCCACCTGGCCAAACTTCCCTGGATCCCATGCCTTCTAACTTTCTGAATAAGCCTACCGTGTGGAATCTTGTCAAATGCCTTACTAAAATCCATATAGATCAGATCCACTGCACTACCCTCATCTATATGCCTGGTCACCTCCTCAAAGAACTCGCCTATCAGGCTTGTTAGACACGATCTGCCCTTCACAAAGCAATGCTGACTGTCCCTGATCAGACCATGATTCTCTAAATGCCTATAGATCCTTTCTCTAAGAATCTTTTCCAACAGCTTTCCCACCACAGACGTAAGGCTCGCTGATCTATAATTACCCGGACTATCCCTACTACCTTTTTTTGAACAAGGGAACAACATTCGCCTCCCTCCAATCCTCCGGTACCATTCCCGTGGACAACGAGGAGATAAAGATCCTAGCCAGAGGCTCAGCAATCTCTTCTCTCGCCTCATGTACCTTTAAACTTTGTAATTATACCTGTTTCATACACCTTGGTGTGAAAATCTGCCCCTCAAGTCCCTTTTGAATCCTTTTCCTTTCACCTTAAATTTGTGCCTTCTAGTTTTAGACTCTGCTACCCAGGGGAAAAGACTGTGATCACCCACCTTATCCATGCCCCTTCTGGTTTTATAAACCTCTGTAAGGTCAATAGGCACCTTTCCATATCAATCCCATCTCTGTAGACATGGATACGTGGGTGATCAATAGGTTATCCAGATACTTATTCAATACTGTCAGTGACTCTGTTCTACTGGCTTCTCTGGCCATGTGCTCCAGGTATTCACCACTCCCTGGGTGAAGAAACTCCCCCATAGTCCTGTCTAAATCTCTTGCCCCTCACCCTAACTTTGTTCCTTGCTTAATCTACCTCTGATATGGTGGGGGGGGGGTGGGAAGTTTCCATGAGTTTCCTATCTATACCCATCAGAGTTTTATCTACCTCAATCATGTTCCATCTTATTCTCTGCTCCAGAGGGAACATAAGAACATAAGAAATAGGAGCAGGAGTAGGCCATCCGGCCCATCGAGCCTGCCTCGCCATTTAATAAGATCATGGCTGATCTGTCTGTAAACTCAGTTCCATCTACCTGCCTTTTCCCCATAACCCTTAACTCCTCTACTATGTAAAAATCAATCTAACTGTATCTTAAATATATTTAGTGAAGAAGCCTCAACTGCTTCCCTGGGCAGAGAATTCCACAGATTCGCCAATGTCTGGGAAAAACAGGTTCTCCTCATCTCCGTTCTAAATCTTCTCCCCTGAATCTTGAGGCAATGTCCCCTCGTTCTAGTCTCACCTACCAGTGGAAACAACTTTCCTACTTCTATCTTATCTATCCCTTTCAAAATTTTGTATGTTTCTATAAGATCCACTCTCATTCTTCTGAATTCCAGGGAGGATAATCCCAGGCGACTCAATCTCTCCTCATAAGTTAACCCCTTCATCTCTGGAATCAACCTAGTGAACCTCCTCTGCACTGCCTCCAAAGCCAGTATATCCTTCCTCAAGTATGGAGACCAAGAACTGCACACAGTACTCCAGGTGTGGCCTCACCAGTACCCTGTATAGTTGCAGCATGACCTCCCTGCTCTTGAATTCAATCCCTCTAGCAATGAAGGCCAACATTCCATTTGCCTTCTTAATAACCTGTTGTACCTACAAGCCAGCTTCTTGTGATTCATGAACAAGCACTCCCAAGTCCCTCTGCACAACAGCATGCTGCAATCTCTCACCATTTAAATGATAATCTACTCTTCTATTATTCCTTCCAAAGTGGATGATCTCGCATTTATCAACGTTGTATTCCATCTGCCAGACCTTAGCCCACTCACTTAACCTATCTGTATCCCTCTGCAGACTCTCCACATCCTCTGTACAATTTGCTTTTGCACTCAGTTTAGTGTCATCAGCAAATTTTGCTATACTACACTCAGTCCCCTCTTCCAAGTCATCAATGTAAATGGTAAACAGCTGTGGGCCCAGCACCGACCTCTGCAGCACCCCACTCATCACTGACTGCCAACCAGAGAAACACCCATTTATACCAACTCTCTGCCTTCTTTTGGTTAACTAATCCACTATCCATGCCAATACACTTCCTCCAACTCCATGCATCCGTATCTTATTTATAAATCTCTTGTGCGGCACCTTATCGAACACCTTCTGGAAATCCAAGTATACGACATCCACCTGTTCCCCTCTATCCACTGCACTCATTATGTCCTCAAAGAACTCCAGTCTCTCCCATCACTTGATTGCAACATCCTGGGAAATCTATGCGCTCTGTAGTGCAGTGACCAGAACTAAATGTCGTATCCCAGTTGGCATCTGACCAAGCTGTTGCCCTCTCAATGGGTCATAGGATCTGGAGGACTAGGGGTCTGGCAGTGCATAGGAGACAGGCAGAGGTGTAGGGGCTGGTAGATTACAGGAACTGAGAAGAATCAAAGAGTATCCCAGAGATGCGGAGGTGTATAGGAGTTGAAGAGGGTTACAGGGATAAGGAGGGGTGGAGGGGCCAGAGAGGATTACAAAGGGGATGGATAGGGTTATAGAGATGAGGAAGGGTATAGGTGTCAGAAGGGGGTCACAGAGATGGGGGAGGGGTGTAGGGAGCAAAAATGGTCACTAAGTTGGGGAGGTGTGTAGGTGCTGATGGGATCTCTGAGATGGGGAAGGTGTAGGGGCTGGAGGGGGTTTCAGAGATGGGCAGAGGTTCACAGAGTTGGGGGAGCAGTGAAGGGGCTGGAGGAGATCACAGGGAGGGGGTTACAGAGACTGGGATAGGTACAGGGGCTGGAGGGAGTTACAGAGACAGGAGGGGTGTACACGCCGGAAAGGGTCACAGAGAATGGGGAGGGTTGTATGGGTCATTGTGTGTTACAGTGGTGTGGAGATACCACATAGATAGGGAAGGGCAGAAGGATCAAAGGGTGTAATGGCACCTTTCCCACACGGACTGCAGTGGTTCACTTCCACCTTCTCTGGGGACTGTTAGGGATGGGCAGTAAATGTTGGCATCCAGAAGGGAACTAAAACTAATCATTCCTAAAGGGAATTGGGAAAACACATTGCAGCTCAGGGGGGGGGAAGTGAAGGATGAGCAAGCAAGATATTTTGCACAGTAGGGGAATCTGTCACTCATTGTGTTTGGTAGATGTGTGGCTGCAGAGTTGGGGGGTGGGGGGAGTGTAGTCGATCCTCCTGGGCAGGAAGGGGAGGGAACAAAACCACAAGAGCAATACACACAAAGCGTTGGAGGAACACAGTATTCCGTCCTAATCAGTACTGGGAAGGGTCTCAGCCCAAAACTGTTTACTCCATCAACTGTGCCTTATCTGCTGAGCTCCTCCTGCATTTTGTGTGAGTTGGTCTGGATTTCCAGCATCTGCAGAATCTCTTGTGTTTAAGAACTTCTAAAGAATGGGGTAGGCGACAAGATACAGGAACAAAATTAGGCCATTTGGCCCATTGAGTCTATTCTGCCATTCCATCATGGCTGATTTATTTTCCCTCTTAACCCCATTTTTCTTATAACCTTTGACCCTATCAGTAACCTATCAAACTCCATTTTAAATCTACCTAATGACTTGGTCTCCACAGCCATTTGTGTCTATGAATTCCACAGATTCACCACCCTCTGGCTTAAGAAATTCCTCCTCAACTTTGTTCTAAAGGGACGTTCCTCTACTCTGAGGCTGCGCCATCTGGTCATAGACTCCCCCATTATAGGAAATACCCTCTCTGTCTACTCTATCCAGGCCTTTCAATAGTCAATAAGTTTCAATAAGATTCCCTCTCATTCTTCTAACTCCAGTGAGTACCCAGAGCCATCAAATCTCCTCATACATTAACCCTTTCAATTCTGGGCTCATTGGACTTTCTCCAATGCCAGCTGATCTTTTCTGAAATAAGGGGCTCAAAACTGCTCGCAGTAATGTGGTCTGACCAATGCCTGATAAAGCTTCAGCATTATATCTTTGCTTTTATATTGTAGTCCCGTCAAAATAAATGCTAACATTGCATTTGCCTTGCTCACCATCGACTAAACCGGCAAGTTAACCTTGAGGGAATCTTGCACAAGATCCCTTTGCACCTCTGATTTCTGAATTCACTTCCCAGTGCAGTATTAAAGACAGAGTCAGAGACATTGTAAAGATGAAAGTGGGTTTTATTTATATACATTTTAAAAACACAATATTTACGAATTGTTCCCAGAGAAAACTGTGGGCAGGGAGTGGTCTCTCCCATGGCTGGAACTTATGTTGAGCCGACATTTGTTTCAGTGACATCAGTCTTAGATTCGGTCTGTACAGAGTCCTGAGTGTGTGTAGATGCAAGTGATGCGTGCAATCACAAACACACACAGACACACTATGACTGCATACACAGCCGGACAAGTGTGTGGATGTACATGTATACATATATGTCCGGACAGGACATTGCTGGCTTAAATGGCACACCCGGCTGCCTGTGCGCTGACAGAAGTGCATACCTGAGGAACGTGCCACTGGTGCACACAGCCACTCGCAGGCAGTACAAACTGCGAGCTGCCTGATCACAGGTGTGGGTCGGGAAGATTAAATGGGTTGCTGCAGCCGCTTCTCCAAGAGTGTTTCCAGGGATGTTGGAGAGATGGATGGGAGAGCATGGAGGAGTAGCTGTTAGCTTAACACTATTACAGCACCAGTGATCAGGGTTCAATTCCAGCCACTGTCTTTAAGGAGTTTGTATGTTCTCGTGTGGGTTTCCTCTGGGTGCTCCGGTTTCCTCCCACAATCCAAAGATGTGCGGGTTAGTAGGTCACATGGGTGTAATTGGGAAGCGTGGGCTCATTGGGCTGGAAGGGCCTGTTACCATACTATATCGCTAAATAAAACAAAGACAGAAATAAGGGTGTTGGAGAGGAGGCTGGTGTGGAGCCATTACTGGGAGGAAAGGACTGTGTGGACTGTTCTGTGCACAGCGTGGACCCTTGGCCCTCAGCAACCGAGGTGGGTGTGCGGTGTTCAGTGGCTGGAAAACTATAAATAAGGACGGCCAAGGTTGCGATTGGTGGCCTGAGCATCTCCCAGAGCTGTGACTACAGCCGGCAGCATAAACCGCAGGTTCTATTCTTTAACTGTTTTTGACAGCAGTTACAGCAGAAGACGCAGATGGAAAGGTGTGACATCCTCTTCTGCCTCAGCAGCACAGTGTCCTGCCACAGAGAGAGAGTGAGCATGAAATTCTGGTAGCTGAGGGCTGTGTCTTGCATTACAGCTGCCGTAGGTACCACCACACAGTTAGCCAGTGGGTAGGGAATCTTTGGCGTTCATTGCCACATACAGCTGTGGAAGCCAAGTCACTGGGCGTACTTAAGACCAGAAGATGTAGGAGCAGAATTAGGCCATTTGGCCCATCAAGTCTGCTCTGTTATTACATACTGATTTATTATCCCTCTCAAAACCATTCTCCTGCCTTCTCCCCTTAATCTTTGATGCCCATTCTAAGTAAGTACCTATCTCTGCTTTAAATATACCCAATCTCCTCCCACACTCACCTTCACCCTCACCTATCATCTGCCAGACTGTACTCTGTCCAATCCCCCCACCTTCTTATTCTGACACTGGCCTCCTTCCTTTCCCGTCATGAAGAAGGGTCTCAGTCTCCCCTCCATACTGCCTGACTTGATGAGCTTCTCCAGTATTTTGTGCATGTTACTGACGTTTAATGGGTGTGAATTCTTTGTGCTGACCTGAGTCTAAGGTGTTGGAGGATGTTAAGTTGTTGATTCTCACCCCTAACCTTGTGCTTAACCCATGATCCCCCTCCTGTCTCTGCTGTGGGAGCTGATGTGAATCAGGGTTTTAAGTTATGACTTGATATCTTCAGGTATTTGGCTAATGTTCAAATCAATCGTTCAGTCAAGAAGATTAGGTAAGTTCTGTACACAGTACTTTGGCACAAACTGCACTTTGATACCATCTCTTTCCAAGCCGACTACATTTGTCTGGCGCCTTTAAGCTCCAAATGCATCCAAAAGAGCCCAAGGAGAGCAAATGTCAAACAAAATGGAGCCATGAGGGAGGAGCTGGCCAAAGTTGACTGGTCGGATATCCTAGCAGAAAAGGCAGTGGAACAGCAATGGCAGGTATTCTTGGGAATAATGCACAAGGTGCAAAATCAGTTCATCCCCCGGAGAAGGAAGGATTCAAAGGGGGGAAAGTGGCCACAGTGGTTGACAAAGGAAGTCAGAGATAACATAGCATTAAAAAAGAAGTATAACAGAGCTAAGGTGAGTGGGAAGACGGATGATTGGGAAATTTTTAAGGAGCAACAGAACTTATTAAAAAGGCAATACGGGGAAAAATGAGCTAGCTAGGAATATAAAGGAGGATAGCAAAAGTTTTTTTTAGGTATGTGAAGAGAAGGAAGATAGTTAAGAACAATGTTGGGCCCTTGAAGAATGAATTGGGAGAAATTGTTATGGGAAACAGAGAAATGGCAGACGAATTTATTAAGTACTTTGGATCTGTCTTCACTAGGGAAGACACAAGCAATCTCCTAGATATATGGATGGGCCAAGGACATAGGGTAACAGAGGAACTGAAACAGATTGACATTAGGAAGGAAACGGTGATGAGTAGACTGATGGGACTGAAGGCTAACAAATCCCCAGGTCCAGATGTTCTGCATCCTAGGGTACTAAAGGAGGTGGCTCTGGAAGTTGCTGATGCATTGGTGATCATTTTCCAATGTTCCTTAGATTCAGGATCAGTTCCTGAGGATTGGCGAATATCTAATGTTATCCCACTTTTTAAGAAAGGAGGGAGGGAGAAAACAGAGAACTATCACCCTGTTAGCCTAACATCAGTAGTAGGGAAGATGCTAGAGTCCATTATTAAAGATGAAATAGCGGCATATCTTGATAGCAGTGATAGGATTGGGCCGAGCCAGCATGGATTTACCAAGGGCAAATCATGCTTGACTAATCTATTGGAGTTTTTCGAGGATATAACCAGGAAGATAGACGCGGGAGATCCAGTAGATGTGGTGTACCTTGACTTTCAGAAGGCATTTGATAAGGTACCACATAGGAGATTGGTGGATAAAATCAGAGCTCATGGCATTGCGGGAAGGATATTGACATGGATAGAAAACTGATTGGCAGATAGAAAGCAAAGGGTAGCAGTGAATGGGTGTTTCTCGGAATGGCAGGTGGTGGGGGTGCCACAGGGCTCAGTATTGGGACCACAGCTGTTTACGATTTACTTCAATGATTTAGATGAAGGCATTGTGAATAACATTAGCAAGTTTGCTGATGATACTAGGCTGGGTGGCAGTGTGACATGTGATGAGGATGTTAGGAGAATTCAAGGTGACTTGGATAGGCTGGGTGAGCGGGCAGAAACTTGGCAGATGGCGTTTAATGTGAATTAGTGTGAGGTTATTCACTTTGGGAGCAAGAGCAGGAAGGCAAGATTATTATCTGAACGGTGTGGAGTTAGGTAAGGGAGAAATACAAAGAGATCCAAGAGTACTTGTTCATCAGTCTCTGAAGGTGAATGAGCAAGGGCAGCAGGCAGTGAAGAAGGCTAATGGAATGTTGGCCTTTATTACAAAGGGAATTGAGTACAAGAGCAAGGAAATCCTTTTGCATTTGTACAGGGCCCTGGTGAGACCACACCTGGAGTATTGTGTGCAGTTTTGGTCTCCAGGGTTAAGGAAGGACATCCTGGCTGTGGAGGAGGTGCAGCGTAGGTTCACTAGGTTAATTCCTGGGATGTCCGGACTGTCTTACGCAGAGAGGTTAGAGAGACTGGGCTTGTACACACTGGAATTAAGGAGATTGAGGGGGGATCTGATTGAGACATATAAGATTATTAAGGGATTGGACAAGATAGAGGCAGGAAATATGTTCCAGATGCTGGGAGAGTCCAGTACCAGAGGGCATGGTCTAAGAATAAGGGGTAGGTCATTTAGGACAGAGTTGAGGAGGAACTTCTCCCAGAGAGTTGTGGAGGCATGGAACGCGCTGCCTCAGAAGGCAGTGGAGGCCAATTCTCTGGATGCTTTCAAGAAGGAGCTAGATAGGTATATTATGGATAGGGGAATCAAGGGTTATGGGGACAAGGCAGGAACCGGGCATTGATAGTAGATGATCAGCCATGATCTCAGAATGGCGGTGCAGGCTCGAAGGGCCGAATGGTCTACTTCTGCATCTATTGTCTATTAAAACAAAATCTCCCTGTCCTCCTTCAAGAACCTCCTTTGACTCTCCATCCCCGGTCAGCAATGGGGAGATAGATATTGTGAAAGAGAGAGGGAGGGAGGGGTTAATGAGGGGATTCTGGAGCTTGGGGCTCAGTCAGGTGAAGGCAAGTCAGCCAAGAGTGAAGCAAAAGGGATTGGGGACTGTAGGGGGTGTAAGAGCAGGAAGCGGGGTTACAGTGACAGGAAGGGGTGTAGGGCTGGAGAGGGTCACAACAATGGGAAGGGGCCAGAGGGGGTCATAGAGACAGGGAGGTGTGTAGGGTCTGGAGGGAGGGGTGAGGTCACAGCGATGGTGAGGGCTAAAGAGATTATGGAGGGATTCAGACGTAAAAATCCCTGTGAGCGTTGAGGGTTAGTGTGCCTCAGGGCGTGAGGAGCAGTTGGTGTTTCCAGCAATGTTGCACATGGTACTCTCCTGGTTTTCTGTGGCCAGTGTTACTTCTTCAACTGACCCTGGGCTTTGTGGTCCAGAGGCCACAGATTAAGAATTAGGGGTAGGCCATTTAGAACGGAGTTGAGGAAAAACTTTTTCACCCAGAGAGTGGTGGATATATGGAATGCTCTGCCCCAGAAGGCTGTGGAGGCCAAGTCTCTGGATGCTTTCAAGAAAGAGATGGATAGAGCTCTTAAAGATAGCGGAATCAAAGGTTATGGGGATAAAGCAGGAACTGGATACTGATTGTGGATGATCAGCCATGATCACAGTGAATGGCAGTGCTGGCTCAAAGGGCTGAATGGCCTACTCCTGCACCTATTGTCTGTTGTAGCTGCTATCTGCTGTGCGCCCATTAATTGCTCATTTTCAGCATGATAGGGGCCTTATCCTGGTGCGAGGCTTTAGCAGAGCTCAAGGATGGCATTGGTGCTGGCAGAAAACTCACATTGAAGCTTCTCCCACACCTTTTCCATCTCACTCCTTTCTTCCATCTTCTTTCCTCTGCCCCTTTTACACCGTATTACTCTGTGGTATCCTTCCTCTGTGCTGAGAGTTCCTCCTTCCTCCTTCCTGGTTCTCTCTCCTTCCTATCACATCCGTTGTCTTCCAACCACCACCTTCCTTTTCCATTCCTACACCTTCCATCTCTCCCCGCTCTCCTCTCCCTCGATCAGTTGAAACAGACTTGGCTGTGGAAAATTTCATATTTCCACAAAGTCCTGTCACATTCCTAGAGAGCTGGAACCCAGCCTGTCATCTCAGTGTCAAACTGCTCAGTGTAACTGAGACACTGATTACAGATGTTCAGAGAGAGTGGGACGGGCAAGAACGAAATAGAATAGGTATCACCTACCACGCCGTCTGCATCCACATCATTTTCAGCTGTGAGGGAGTTGTGCTGTTGATCAACCTGTAATGAGAATGAGAGGTGTTGTCAATGAACTCTGGCAGGAAAGGAATATACACCAAGATTTATGGTCACACCTTCCAGATGCAAGATGTCTTCAACATTACCAAGTTAAATTCTCCTCTGCGTCATGTCAGGATGGATGAGGAACGAAGGAGAGTCTGAAAGGAGGGGACAGGGAGGTGGAGGGGGGTGGAGTATCAAGAGCTCAAGCAAAGGAAGCTGAGGGGACCATGGTGGGGTGACTGTGATCACTGGGATGTGAGAAGCAGAGTGTAAATGAGGGATATACCTGAAAGGTGTGTGGGACCCAAAGGAAGCTATAGAAATAGGGAAGGATGATTAGGCTCAAGTGGGTCACAGAGACAAGGAGAGGTGTAGGGAATGGAGTGGGTCGCAGACAGGGAGGGGTGTAGGGAACAGAAGGGGTCACAGAGACGAGGAGGGGTGTAGGGAACGGAGGGGGTCACAGAGACGAGGAGGGGTATAGGGAATGGAGGGGGTCATGGACAGGGAGGGTTGTAAGGAACGGAGGGAGTCACAGAGAGGGGTGTAGAGAGTGGAAGAGGTTACAGAGACGGAAGAGTGCAGGGGTCACAGAGACACGGAGGTGGAGCTAGTGGTGGCAAAGAGAGCAGTAAGGGAGAGGGGAGATTTCAGAGACAGGGAGGAGATCACAAACACAGGTGTGACCATTTTGAAAAGCAAACTTAAATTAAACTGTCCAGGCTCGTGAGTGCAGGGATCAATGCTACACTGGCTAATACAAGAATTATGTACAAATTGTACAGAATAGTGAAACTCTTCACTCACTGTCAGCAGGGAACGACACTTGCTCAGGTGGACAATGGTCATTAGAACAACGCTGACCAAGAGCAGTTTCGACTGGTAGCTCTTCATCATTGCGTCTCCGTCTCTGTCTCTGTCTCTCTTTGTATCTTCAGCCTCTGCTTGGTCTCTCTGCTGTGGTTGAGACAGCTCACTCCACTTTATACCCCCAGTGGCAGTATTGACCTGAAGAGGTTCTGTTGTGTGGTCATTGACCCAGGGAGTCTTTCCTGGAACTGTGTTTTCCAAACACTCTGCCGATGTTGACTTTCGAGTGGGTGCCAGAACTAGCTGGCAAGGACAAGTGATGGGAAAGGCCAAAGGACATGAAGTCAGCCCGATGCCGAAGGACTGGCATGATCTGCAAATACTGGCACCACCTCAAACCCTGCAGCCCCTTCCCGTAAAACAAACCCCCTCCCCAACTCCTGCCACTCCCTGACCCTCCACAATACTTCAAGTTAACATCTTCCCGCATCCTCAGCGTCACTATCCAAACGCCTGTTATTCCTGGCAGGTCATGGAAATCTTCTCCCACTGGAAGTCGTCAACTTCATCATTGTTATCAGATGTTTAAATTCCCTTCCCTCTCAGCTCCTACATCCCTCCCTGTCTCCCTAACACCTTCCCTTCCGTACAACCCTCCCCAGCTCTGTGACCCCTCCCTATCTCTGTGATCCCCTCAAGTCCCTGCACCCCTCCCTGTCTCTTTAACACCTTCCATACAACCCTCCCCGGCTCTGTGACCCCTCCAGCCTCTATACTCCTCCTATCTCTGTGACTCCCTCTGGCCCCTACACCCCTCCCGTCTCTGTGGTCTCCCCTCAATCCCCTACACCATGCCCTGTCTCTGTGAACACTTCAGACCGCTAACCCCTCCCCGTCTCTGTCCCCTACAATGCTCACTGTCTTTGTGACTTCCTTTTGGCCCCTACACTCCTCCCCATCTCGGTGACCCTTTCCAGCCCTTGCACCTATGCAGCTGCTCAACCATCAGTCGATGTGGAAAGAGGGGCAGAGGTAAGGTTTCCAGTCTGAGAGCTGTGATAACCTCAGAAGCCTTCTGACCAATCCAAAACATTTTCTGTAGTTACTTGTGAGGAAGGTTGGTTTTGTCGTATAGTATTCCTTAGGTGTGAGCTGTGATGGAAGTTGCAGTGGCGAAATAGATGTTGATTTTCTCCAGGTCTGCTGGTCTTTCTGTCCCTCCTATCTCACCACCTAACCCCCTTCATCTCCATGTACTGTCCCCTCCCCAACCTGCCCATCCAACTCTCTGCTCTTCCCTGTGGTTGGTGCCACTGTCTCCCAGTCCGAGAGACTGCAGTTGGATCCCAGCCTCCGGCGCTGTCTATCTGTCTGCTGTTTGGTATGGATATTGGTTTATTATTGTCACATATACTGAGATCCAGTGAAAAGCTTGTTTTCTATACTGTTCATACAGATCAGATCATTGAGGTAAAACAAGGTAAAAGAACAGAAGGCAGAATAAAGTGTAACAGCTACAGAGAAGGTGCAGTGCAGGTAAACAAAGTGCAAGATCATCTTGATGTAGATTGTGAGGTCAAGAGACCATCTTATCATACAAGAGATCCGTTCAGTAGTCTGATACCAGCGGGATAGAAGCTGTCCTTGATCCTGGTGGTAATGTCGTTTCAGGCTTTTGCATCTTCTGCCTGATTTTAGTGGGGGTGGGGAAGAGAGAATGTCTGGGGTGAGTGGGGTGTTTGATTATGCTGGTTGCTTTAATGATACAGCAAGAGGTGTAGAGTCATGGAAGGGAGGCTGCTTTCTGGTTGAGCTGTGTCCATAATTCTCTGCAGTTTCTTATGGTCACAGGCAGAGCAGTTGCTGTGCCAAGCTATGATAGATCTAGAAAGAATGCTTTCTATGATGCATAAATAAAAATTGGTACATTCACCCTGTGTTTTCCCAGCTCCCTCCCACATCTCAATGATGTACTGAGTAGATGGTTTATTTGGCCACTGTGTGGGTCTTGGCAACTGCAGGGATGACTTGCAGTGGACTGAAAAGCTTGAGCATGTAGATATTAAGGAAGAGGATGTGCTGGAGCTTTTGGAAAGCATCAAGTTGGATAAGTCACCAGGACCAGATGGGATGTACCCCAGGCTACTGTGGGAAGCGAGGGAGGAGATTGCTGAGCCTCTGGCGATGATCTTTGCATCATCAATGAGGTCGGGAGAGGTTCCAGAAGATTGGAGGGTTGCGTATGTTGTTCCCTTGTTCAAGAAAGGGAGTAGGGATAGCCCAGGAAACTCTAGACCAGTGGGTCCTACTTCAGTGGTTGGTAAGTTGATGGAAAAGATCCTGAGAGGCAGGATTTATGAACATTTGGAGAGGCATAATATGATTAGGAATAGTCAGTATTTTGTCAAAGGCGGGTCATGCCTTACGAGCCTGATTGAATTTCTTGAGGATGTGACTAAGCACATTGATGAAGGTAGAGCCATAGATGTAGTGTATATGGATTTTAGCAAGGCATTTGATAAGGTACCGCATGCAAGGCTTATTGAGAAAGTAAGGAGGCATGAGATCCAAGGGGACATTGCTTTGTGGATCCAGAACTGGCTTGCCCACAGAAGGCAAAGAGTGGTTGTAGACAGGTCATATTCTGCATGGAGACTGGTGACCAGTGGGATCTGTTTTGGGACCCCTACTCTTTGTGATTTTTATAAATGACCTAGATGAGGATGAGGAAGTGGAAGGATGGGTTAGTAAATTTGCTGATGACATAAAGGTTGGGGGTGTTATGTATAGTGTGGAGGGCTGTCAGAGGTTACAGCGGGACATCGATAGGATGCAAAACTGGGCTGAGAAGTAGCAGATGGGGTTCAACCCAGATAACTTAATTTGTTTTGGTAGGTCAAATATGATGGCAGAATATAGCATTAATGGCAAGACTCTTCGCAGTGTGGAGGATCAGAGAGATTTTTGGGGTCCAAGTCCATAGGACACTCAAAGCTGCTACGCAGGTTGACTCTGTGGTTAAGAAGGCATATGATGCATTGGCCTTCATCAATCGTGGGATTGAGTTAAAGAGCCAGGAGGTAATGTTGCAGCTATATAGGACCCTGGTCAGACCCCACTTGGAATACTGTGCTCAATTCTGGTCGCCTCACTACAGGAAGAACGTGGAAATCATAGAAAGGGTGCAGAAGAGATTTACAAGGATGTTGCCTGGATTGGGGAGCATGCCTTATAAAAATAGGTTGAGTGAACTCGGCCTTTTCTCCTTGGAGCGACGGAGGATGAGAGGTGACCTGATAGAGGTGTACAAGATAATGAGAGGCATTGATCATGTGGATAGTCAGAGGCTTTTTCCCAGGGCTGAAATGGATAGCACTAGAGGGCATAGTTTTAAGGTGCCTGGAAGCAGGTACAGATGGGATGTCAGGGATACATTTTTTACGCAGAGAGTGGTGAGTGCGTGGAATGGGCTGCCAGCAGCAGAAACGATAGGGTCTTTTAAGATACTCCTGAATGGCTACATGGAGCTTAGGAAAATAGAGGGCTATGGGTAAGCCTAGGTAGTTCTAAGGTAAGGACATTTTCGGCATAGCTTTGTGGGCCGAAGGGCCTGTATTGTGCTGTAGGTTTTCTATGTTTCTTTGTGGGTGGGAGGTGGGTTTGGGGGTAGAATATGAGAGGAGTTGGGAATGCAATCAGATGGGTGTGAATGGTTAGTACAGACATGGTAGGCTGAAAGGTCCATTTCCTTTTTGATTGACTCCACTGTGTGATGTACCAATTTTCAGGATGAATTAAGTTTCTTCTGAACATCCCATGAGATCTGTCAGGAATTCTGTGGTCCTGGCCTGACTCCATCTTCTTCTCTGTCCTGTTCAAGCCTTCTCATCGCTCAAAAATCCCTGAACCCAGACCAGTGCCTCCAAGTCACAGATTCTCACAGCATGGCAACAGGATGTACAGCCCAACTTCTCCGTGCTAACAAAGGAGCTCATCTAATCGTGGCCTGCTTTTTCAATCAATGTACTTGTCCAAGTATCTTTTAAATGTTATTGATGTACCAGACCTGCTTCTACCACTTCCTCTGGCAGTTCATTCCATGTACCAACCTCCCTCTCACCTTGAAGTTGCGCCCTTTGGTTCTTGATACCCCAACCTTGAGGAAAAGATTGTGCGTATTCACTCTGTCTACGCTAATTTACACCTCTATAAGGTCACCTACACTTCCAGTAATAAATTTCCAACCTGACCAAGCTCTCCCAAAAGGTCAGTCCACCTAGAAATGGCAACATCCTCTTAAATCTTTCTTTTTGCCTAACTTACAAAGTAAAGCAAGGCCAATTTTATTTTGGCTTATACTTTACCCTCTTTGTTCTCTCTTGCCTGCCCATTAACCTCCTCCCCTCCCCACTAATACTCCTGTCACCCACCTGCACCAAGTGTAACTTACAGCCACTCACCAGTACATCACTGAGACTATACTTGCTGGGATTCAGAAGAATAAGAGGGGATCTTGTATAAAATTATGCAGGGTTTACATAAGGTAGAGTCAGGAAAGTTGTTTATACTGGTAGGCGAATCTAGAACTAGGGGATAAAGACTCAAGATTCAGGGAAATAGATTTCAGAAAGAGATGAGGAGAAACTACTTTTCCCAGAGCATAGTGAATTTCTGTCCAGTAAAACTAAAGGTTACGTTCTTGAATATATTTAAGACACAGATAGATTTTTGCCTAGCAGGTGAAATGAGGGTTCTGGAGAAAAGGCAAGCAGGTGGATGGAGTTGAGGCCAAGGCCAAATTAGCCATGATCTGTTGTTGGCAGAATTGCAGATAGTTATAAGGAGGCATGTCGGAGTGAGATGGCTTGGTTGGTTGAGTGGTGTCATAAGAATAACCTTGCACTCAACATTAGTAAGACCAAGGAATTGACTGGACTTCAAGAAGGGGAAGTCAAGGGAACACACACCAGCTCTCATCAAGGGATCAGCAATGAAAAGGGTGAGTGGTTTCAAGTTCCCGGTGTCAACATCTCAGAGAATCTATCCTGGGGCCACCATATTGATGCAGTTATGAAGAAGGCATACTTCATTAGGAGTTGGGGGGAGATTTGGTTTGTCACCAAATTTCTGCAGGTATATGGTAGAGTATATTCTGTCTGGTTGCATCACCACCTGGCATGGAGCCTCCACTGCACAGGATTACAAGAGGCTGCAGAGGGTTGTACACTCAGCCATCTCCATCACCGGCATCTTCAAAACAAGGTGCCGCAAGAATTCGGCAACTGTTACTAAGGACCCTCACCATCCGAGGCATGCCCTCTTCTCAATACTGCCATTGAAGAGGAGGTACAGAAACCCCTAAGGATGCACACTCGTTTTAGAAACAGCTTCCCCTCTGCCAGCAATTTCAGAACAGTCCATAAACCCATGAACAGTACCTTACCATTTTGATCTCTTTTTGCACTATTTATTTTTGATATACTTCTTATTTAAATTTATAGATTTTTTTAGTATTGCACTGTGTACTGCTGCCACAAAACAACACATTTCACTGATAAACCTGATTCTGATTTTAAGCTTATGGAATGGAAGAGCAGACTTGATGGGCCAGATGGCCGACTCCTGCTCCTAGCTTTTACGATGTGGGAGGAACCTGGAGTTGTGAGGGGAATATCCGACAGTTGATGGCACCAAGCTGTGGTCTTCATTGATGCCATAACTTAGATTTAGTTCTTTTTCAGGTTTGTGGGGATGGTTTTAGGGACAGGGAAGGAAGTTGGGGTGTAGGGACAGGGATGAAGGGAAGGTAGGCCAGAGTCTAGGCCTTTGCTTCATGCTCAGAAGCTAGTGATGTGGATGTGGTTGGATGTTACACTGGCAGACCAGCGAGGACAATGGCAGGGAACAAGAGGGCCAGTGACCCCCAAGTATATGTCAGCAAGACCAGATTTCAAAGCCTATTGCTATGGGTCCCATCATTGGAGCATCCGGAGTTTGAGGTCTGGAATTCAAGGTCCTCATCTAGGAGCCTCTTTCATCATCATTGGTGAATCCTGGGGACTATACTGAAGATCAATTCCCAATTCAATTGGAAGTCAAGGCCCGATGGCAGAAGCCCCAGGTCTGTGAGCCCAATGTTTCCAAGGCCACTGGAGGCCAAGGAAAATGGAGCCCTGTGTGTGTGGGGTTGGGTGAATAGGAAGGAGCTGCTGTTTCTTCTGTTCTGTAAACATGATTGGCATGCTAACCCACCCCCTCCAAACTCCTCCCCCCCCACCACCACCACTATTTGATTTCCTGTCAGATACTCCAGTACCTAGTGTTGCTTTATGGACTTTAACTTACATATTTATATTTCTTGTGTTTTTATTATTTTGTGTTTCTTTATCTTGCCTTTTTGTGCTGTGTGGATCCAGAGTAACAATTATTTCATTTCCTTTATATTTGAATCTTCAAATGTTGTGCCTTCTTGGGTGTCAAGTTCTCTGAGGATGCAGCCTGATCGCAACATATCAATGCAGCAATAAAGAAGGCAAGACAGCGGCCCTACTTCATTAGGAGTTTGAAGAGATTTAGTTTATCACCTAAAACACCCGAAAACTTCTATAGATGTACCTTGGAGAGCATTCTGATAGGCTGCATCACTGTCTGGTATGTGGAGTGGGAGTAGGGGAGGTGCTTACTGCACAGGATTGTAAGTTGTAAAATTAGTCAACTCCATCTTGGGTGCTAGCCTCCGTAGTACCAAAGACATCTTCACAGAGCGGTGCCTCTGAAAGTCAACGTCCATTATTAAGGACCCCCATCACCCAGGACATGCCCTCTACTTATTGTTACCATCAGGAAGGAGGTACAGAAGCCTGAAGGCACACACTCAACGATTCAGGAACAGCTTCTTCCCCTCTGCCATCCAATTCCTAAATGGACATTAAACCCATGAACACTACCTTAATTTTTTAATATTATACCTGGTTTGCACTATTTTCAATCTATTTAATATGCATATATATACTTACTGTAATTAGTTATCTATTTTTTCTGTTATCATGTATTGCATTGTACTGCTGCTGCTAAGTTAACAAAACTTCACAACACATGCCGTTGATAATAAACCTGATTCTGAATTCAAATTCGGTTGATGGCAGATTGTGTGGTGACACACTTGTGGGCTGCCCCCACCACATCCTTAACACAAGCAACACATTTCACTGTATGTTTTGATGTACACGTGATAAATAAATGAATTTCAATCTGAGCTCATCGGGACAAGAATTGTCACTGTTCTGTGAAAATTTCAGAATCAGTTTTAATATCATCAGCATATGTTGTGAAATTTGTTGTTTTGCGGTAGCAGTAAATAATACTAAAGAAACTATAAATTACAATAATAAGTATATATAAAATTATAAATTAAATAAGTGGTGCAAAAAGAGAAGGGGGAAAAACTTGAGGTCATATTCCTGGGTTCATCGTCCATTCAGAAATCTGATGGTTGGGAAGAAGTTGTTTCTGAAAAGTTCAGTTTGTGACTTCAGGCTCCTGTACCATCTGCTTGATGGTAGCAACAGATGAGAGCATGCCCTGGGTGATGGGGGTCCTTAACAATGGATTCCGTCTTTTTGAGGCATTCCCCATCCCCTCTTCCCCAACCCCCCCTCCCCAAATCCTCCCTCTCTCTCTCTCCCAATCCCTCTTTCTTCAACCCCTCTATCCCCACCAACCCCACTCTTCGTTACATCCCCCCTCCCCAAGCCCATTCCCTTGTCCCTTTTCTCCCCAACCTCTCTCCCACTATCCCCTCTCTCCCTAACTCCCCTGTCCTCAAGCTCTCTCCCCAATCCCTCTCTCACACGACACCCTTCACTCTAAACTGTCTCCCCAACCCCTCTCTCTCCCAACCCTTCTCTCCCCCGACCCTTCCCCTAACTCCTAACACTTCTCTTCCTTCACCCCTCTCTCTCCCACACAGGGAAAGGAGGGAAAACACCCTCCCAACATCTGCATTGGTGTTCACACATCTACCAGATGCAAGACTGGCAATCTGGGGCCGGAGTGGGGGGCGTTGGGGGGTGGTGTCTAGTGGCAGGACGGGGTCACAGAGATGGGGAGGTGTGTAGGGACTGGAGGGGGTCACCGAGACAGGGAGGGTTGCAGGGGCCAGAGGGGATCACAGAGACAGAAGGCTGGAGTGGGGGAGGGTCACAGAAAATGGGAAGGGGTGTAGGGGCCAGAGCAGGGCACTGAGACAGGGAGAGGTGTAAACAGCAGAGGCAGTTATAGAGACCAGGGAGGGGTGTGGGACTGGAGGAGGTCACAGCGATGTGGAGGGATGTAAGGGGTCAGAGAATGCTGAGAAGTCCGTGTTGTGTCTGATTGTGTACAGGTTGGCGCCAGTTGTATGCTGTGGCGTCAGACAGCCTGGTTGATGTCCACACACACAGGCTTCTGTGACACCAGCCCAGCAGGTGTCTCCGGCACAGTCTCCCCTCCCCTCTGACAGGCCGGACATTGGCCATCAGTTCACTGGGTTAGAGGTCGTCCGCAGCCCACCCTGGGGGGAACAGTAACGGACTCCAGGAAAATATTCCCACTCCTTGCTCATTCTTCACCTCCCCCCTCTCTCTCTCTGGTCACCCTCCCACCTCTCCCTCACCCCCTCATCTTTCTACCCTCACCTCTACTCCCTCCATTTCACCCATCCCTTCAACTTCACCTCCCCCTCTACTTTCCCTGGTGTCCTGAATGCTGCAGAGGCTGCTGCCCTTGATGGAGCTGGCTGAGTTTACAACTTTCTGCAGCTTTTTCTGATCTGTGCAGTGGCCGCTCCATACCATACGGTGATGCATCTAGAAAGATTGCTCACCATCATCTTTACAGAGGGAAATTGCTGTTTCAGAGAATGTGTACATTGTGACGTCAGGGATGCTGTTGCCAGGTGTATCACCGCTTTCAGACCTTTCCTTCTCAAAGGAGTGCCATCTGTTTCGCTGCGAGCTTAATTGCATCATTATCAATCGCATCAAGTAGACCCAATAAAACATTAGTAGTTCTGTTGTGATGCACTGGGAATTTCAACAAGCTTCTAATCCATTGGGAAAGAAATTTATTTGTGTGTGTCATTGATGATATGAAGATTTTCAATGGGCAGGTAATCACACATGAGGAATGTGTCAACTGTAACACAGAAATGACGGTGTGTGTTACTTATTCTATCATGGAATTCAAAATCTGTGTAAACATTACAGCCGGAGTTTCAGAGGGTAAGCAGTGCATTGCAGGAATTTCAAAGGGCTGTAATCTGTGCAACGGGAATTTAGCTGGGTGTAGTGACATAAAACTGGAAATTCCATCTATGCATAACTAGTAAAACCAGGAATTTCCGAGTTAGTGTACCACGTAAACTAGGATTTACACTAGGGATCTCTACACACGTGACCCACTCCTAAAAACAAAAGATTAGCATTATTTGTCACATGTACATCGAAATGTAAAAAGATACAGTGAAGAATGTCAATTGCGTTGATGATCAACAGCGTACAAAGATGTGCTGGGAATCTCCGTGTATGTGTGTCTGAGAGAGAGAGAGAGAGAGAGAGAGACAGTGACACCCTAACACTGTATTTACTCTGGGAATCTCCGTGTATGTGTGTCTGAGAGAGAGAGAGAGAGAGAGAGACAGTGACACCCTAACACTGTATTTACTCTGGGAATCTCCGTGTATGTGTGTCTGAGAGAGAGAGAGAGAGAGACAGTGACACCCTAACACTGTATTTACTCTGGGAATCTCCGTGTGTGTGTGTCTGAGAGAGAGAGAGAGAGAGAGACAGTGACACCCTAACACTGTATTTACTCTGGGAATCTCCGTGTATGTGTGTCTGAGAGAGAGAGAGAGAGAGAGACAGTGACATCCTAACACTGTATTTACTCTGGGAATCTCCGTGTATGTGTGTGTGTGTGTGTCTGAGAGAGAGAGAGAGAGAGTGAGACAGTGACACCCTAACACTGTATTTACTCTAGGAATCTCTGTGTATGTGTGTCTGAGAGAGAGAGAGACAGTGACACCCTAACACTGTATTTACTCTGGGGATCTCCGTGTGTGTGTGTGTGTGTGTGTGTGTCTGAGAGAGAGAGAGAGAGAGAGACAGTGACACCCTAACACTGTATTTACTCTGGGGATCTCCGTGTGTGTGTGTGTGTGTGTGTGTGTCTGAGAGAGAGAGAGAGAGACAGTGACACCCTAACACTGTATTTACTCTGGGAATCTCCGTGTATGTGTGTCTGAGAGAGAGAGAGAGAGAGAGACAGTGACACCCTAACACTGTATTTACTCTGGGAATCTCCGTGTATGTGTGTCTGAGAGAGAGAGAGAGAGAGACAGTGACACCCTAACACTGTATTTACTCTGGGAATCTCCGTGTATGTGTGTCTGAGAGAGAGAGAGAGAGAGAGACAGTGACACCCTAACACTGTATTTACTCTGGGGATCTCCGTGTGTGTGTGTGTGTGTGTGTGTCTGAGAGAGAGAGAGAGAGAGAGAGACAGTGACACCCTAACACTGTATTTACTCTGGGAATCTCCGTGTATGTGTGTCTGAGAGAGAGAGAGAGAGAGAGAGACAGTGACACCCTAACACTGTATTTACTCTGGGAATCTCCGTGTATGTGTGTCTGAGAGAGAGAGAGAGACAGTGACACCCTAACACTGTATTTACTCTGGGGATCTCCGTGTGTGTGTGTGTGTGAGAGAGAGAGAGAGAGAGAGAGAGACTGTGACATCCTAACACTGTACTTACTCTGGGGATCTCCGTGTGTGTGTGTGTGTGTGTGTGTGTCTGAGAGAGAGAGAGAGAGACAGTGACACCCTAACACTGTATTTACTCTGGGAATCTCCGTGTGTGTGTGTCTGAGAGAGAGAGAGAGAGAGAGAGAGAGAGAGAGAGAGACAGTGACACCCTAACACTGTATTTACTCTGGGAATCTCCGTGTATGTGTGTCTGAGAGAGAGAGAGAGAGAGACAGTGACACCCTAACACTGTATTTACTCTGGGAATCTCCGTGTGTGTGTGTCTGAGAGAGAGAGAGAGGGAGAGAGAGACAGTGACACCCTAACACTGTATTTACTCTGGGAATCTCCGTGTGTGTGTGTCTGAGAGAGAGAGAGAGAGAGAGAGACAGTGACACCCTAACACTGTATTTACTCTGGGAATCTCCGTGTGTGTGTGTCTGAGAGAGAGAGAGAGAGAGACAGTGACACCCTAACACTGTATTTACTCTGGGAATCTCCGTGTATGTGTGTCTGAGAGAGAGAGAGACAGTGACACCCTAACACTGTATTTACTCTGGGAATCTCCGTGTATGTGTGTCTGAGAGAGAGAGAGAGAGAGAGAGACAGTGACACCCTAACACTGTATTTACTCTGGGAATCTCCGTGTATGTGTGTCTGAGAGAGAGAGAGAGAGAGAGACAGTGACACCCTAACACTGTATTTACTCTGGGAATCTCCGTGTATGTGTGTCTGAGAGAGAGAGAGAGACAGTGACACCCTAACACTGTATTTACTCTGGGAATCTCCGTGTATGTGTGTCTGAGAGAGAGAGAGAGAGAGAGAGAGAGAGACAGTGACACCCTAACACTGTATTTACTCTGGGAATCTCCGTGTATGTGTGTCTGAGAGAGAGAGAGAGAGAGAGAGACTGTGACACCCTAACACTGTATTTACTCTGGGAATCTCCGTGTGTGTGTGTCTGAGAGAGAGAGAGAGAGAGACAGTGACACCCTAACACTGTATTTACTCTGGGAATCTCCGTGTGTGTGTGTCTGAGAGAGAGAGAGAGAGAGACAGTGACACCGTAACACTGTATTTACTCTGGGAATCTCCGTGTATGTGTGTGTGTGTGTCTGAGAGAGAGAGAGAGAGAGAGACAGTGACACCCTAACACTGTATTTACTCTGGGAATCTCCGTGTATGTGTGTCTGAGAGAGAGAGAGAGAGAGAGAGAGAGAGACAGTGACACCCTAACACTGTATTTACTCTGGGAATCTCCGTGTATGTGTGTCTGAGAGAGAGAGAGAGAGAGAGAGAGAGAGAGAGACAGTGACACCCTAACACTGTATTTACTCTGGGAATCTCCGTGTATGTGTGTCTGAGAGAGAGAGAGAGAGAGAGAGAGAGACAGTGACACCCTAACACTGTATTTACTCTGGGAATCTCCGTGTATGTGTGTCTGAGAGAGAGAGAGAGAGAGAGAGAGAGAGAGAGAGAGACAGTGACACCCTAACACTGTATTTACTCTGGGAATCTCCGTGTGTGTGTGTCTGAGAGAGAGAGAGAGAGAGACAGTGACACCCTAACACTGTATTTACTCTGGGAATCTCCGTGTATGTGTGTGTGTGTGTGTGAGAGAGAGAGAGAGAGAGAGAGACTGTGACATCCTAACACTGTACTTACTCTGGGGATCTCCGTGTGTGTGTGTGTGTGTCTGAGAGAGAGAGAGAGAGACAGTGACACCCTAACACTGTATTTACTCTGGGAATCTCCGTGTATGTGTGTGTGTGTGTGAGAGAGAGAGAGAGAGAGAGAGACTGTGACATCCTAACACTGTACTTACTCTGGGAATCTCCGTGTGTGTGTGTGTGTGTGTGAGAGAGAGAGAGAGCAAGAGACTGTGACACCCTAACACTGACTTACTCTGGGGATCTCTTTATGGGTGTATGAGAGGGAGACAGACGGACGCACAATGTGGAAACACACACACACCTTATACTGGAGATTTCCACATGCATATGTGTGTGTGTGAGAGAGACCACTTTTATGGCAGGTGTGTTTCTTCTACATTACCCCTTCTCAACCTTCCCACCAGATATATCCAGAGCTTCTTTATCTTATAAAGAAGCACACACACACACACTTACACTGGGAATCGCTAAGGAGGGTCTGGATGGCCTCAGGAATCTGGTGGGAAAATTGAGAAGGGGTAATGAAGAAGGAACAGGGTTTTCTTACTCACTGGATGAAAACATCAGGTAGTTGCAAACAGTATGTTTTGATACTGCCCCACCCTTTGTCCCTTCCCCATACTCCTGTCGGAGTAAATGATTAGTCCACCAGGGAACCACAGCCGAGGGTGCCTCACCCATTACTAAATGTCCCTGGAGATATTGTCTACTCACTGGCCAGCATCCAGCAGAGAGGACCTTGGAGCAGAGACTGCCTGGCGCCAGGATTATTTCTCTCCACCACAGTGACCTTCATTCCTGTGGCCAAATGGAGAGAGGGAGCCAGAGCAGGATGACTCAGTGTTCACTGGAGAGCTCGGCCACAGGAGACGGATCCCATGTTTAACCCCTTTTCCCAATGAAGCACTTCGAGAGGGAGAGCAGGCTGAGAAGATGGAAAAAAAATAAAAGCAAATTTATTATCTAAGTACAAAATACTCTGCAGATGCTGGGGTCAAAGCAATGCTCACAACACGCTGGAGGAACTCAGCAGGTCGGGCAGCATCAATGGAAACGATCAATCAACGTTTCGGGCCGGAACCCTTCATCAGTCCTGACGAAGGGTTCCGGCCCGAAACGTTGACTGATCGTTTCCACGGATTCTGCCCGACCTGCTGAGTTCCTCCAGCGTGTTGTGAGTGTTATCTAAGTACGTCCTCTGTGGTACCTTAATCAGGTACATCTATACGTCTGCTCGTTAATGCAAATATCTAATCAGCCAGTCATGTGGCAGCAACTCATGCAAGCATGGTCAAGAAGTTCAGTTGCTGTTCAGACCAAACATTAGAATGGGGAAGAAATGTGATATAAGTTACTTTGACTGTGGAATAATTGCTGGTGCTAGATGGGATGGTTTGAGTATCTCAGAAACTGCCGATCTCTTGGGGTTTTCATGCACAATAGTCTCTAGAGTTTACAGAGAATGGTGCAAAAAGCAAAAAAAGAATCTAGTGAGTGGGAGTTCTGTGGGTGAAAAGGCCTTGTTAATGAGAGAGGTCAGAGGAGAATGGCCAGACTGGTTCAAGCTGACAGGAAAGTGCTGGTAACTCAAATAACCACACAAAACAATGGTGGTGTGCTGAAGATCTTCTCTGAATGCACAACATGTCAAACCTTGAAGTGGATGGGCTACAGCTGCAGAAGACCAGACTGGGCTCCACTCCTGTACCTAATGAGGTGGCTGCTGAGTAGAACGGAGGAATACAATGGAAAACTACGCACAAAGATTGACAAACAACCAATGTGCAAAAGAAGATTAAACTCTGCAAATTTTAAAAAATAATAAATAAATAAATACTCATCACATGAGTTATTAAGTTCTTGAATGTTTACACAGAGTGATGTAACAGGCCCTTTGGCCTAATTTGCCAATGCTGACCATGTACCCAACTTGAGCTAGTTCCTAAGACACACTGTTGTAAGAAGCTGGCATTGTCATTTAACAAATCACACACCCATGTTCCTGCTCCATTCCCCTTTCCCAGTCTTTCCACCAGATTTCTGATTCTCTCCATAGCTGCTTCTTATAAGGATCTTTGCCCATCTCTCTCTACATTTATCCTCCCCTGTCCAAATGTCTCTTACATGTTGTAATGGTACTCACTTTGGTAGTTCGTTCCACCACCATCTGGGTGAAAAACCTGCCCCTTTAAATCGTAAATCTCAACATCTCACCTTCAACCTGTGCACTCTAGTTTTAGACTCACCTGCGCTGCAGGTGATGTCACAGGTTAGCTGCTTGGTGATTGGTGGATACTACTTCCCCCTCACACAATCCATCTTCTAACACGTCTTCTGATTGGCCATAAGACTTAACATTGCTAAAGTAATGGATCCAACCCAAAATCAATTTAAATTGATTCATCTAAATCTGGGAATGTGAATAGTGAGGTTCAGAAGTCGAGGCATGATGCTCGAATCCCCTGGATTTCAGATAACCTGCATTCTTTTTCTGTTTCAACAGCTGATGAAGTCCAGCATGCCAATTGCCTTCTTTACCACCCTGTCTATCTGTGTTGCCACTTTCAGGGAACCATGTTCCTGTATCCCTGGGTGTCTCTGTTTTACAACATTCCACACAGCCCTGACATTCACTGTGTAAGTTCCGCCCTGGTTTGCTTTACCAAAAAGGTGACGTTCATCTTGTTTCACATCAAGAATTCCCAGACACTCCACAGCCAATGGGATATTTGGGCAATGCACACAAAATGCTGGAGGAACTCAGCAGGCCAGGCAGCATCTATAGAAAAGAGCACAGTCGATGTTTTGGTCTGAAACCCTTCAGCAGGACTGGAGATCACCTGGGGAGTAGATTTAAAAGGTGGGGGCAGGAAAGAGAGAAACACAAGGTGATAGGTGAAACCTCGAGGGGGAGGGATGAAGTAAATAGCTTAGGAGGTTGATTGGTGAAAGGGACAGAAGGCTGTGGAAGAAAGAAAACGGGGAGGAGCACCAGAGGGAGGTGATGGGTGGGCAAAGAGATAAGGTAAGAGAGGGAAAAGAGGATGGGAAATGATGAAGGGGGGGTGTGGGGGGCATTACCAGAAGTTTGAGAAATCGATGTTCATGCCATCAGGTCAAAGGCTACCCAAACTGAATATCAGGTGTTGTTCCTCCAACCTCAATGTGGCCTCATCACGACAGTGGAGGAGGTCATGGACTGACATATCGGAATGGGAGTGGGAGGTGGAATTAAAATGGGTGACCATGGGGAAATCCCGCTTGTTCTGGTGGACGGAGCATAGATGCTCGGCGAAGTGGTCTCCCAATCTACACAGGTCTCACCAATGTTCAGGAGGCCACACCAGGAACACCAAACACAGTTGATGACCCCAAGAGACTCTTAAGAAAAATATCACCTCCCCTGGAACAACTGTTTAGGGCCCTGAATGGTAGTAAGGGAGGAGGTGTAGGGGCACGTGTAGCACTTGTTCACTTGCAAGGATAAGAACTGAGGGGAGATCAATGGGGAGGGATGAATGGACAAGGGAGTCGCGTAGGGAGCAATCCCTGTGGAAAGCAGAAAGTGGGGGGGAGGGAAAGATGTGCTTGGTGGTGTGATCCCGTTGGAGGTGGCGGAAATTTCGGATTATGTGTTGGACGTGGAGGTTGGTGGGTGGTAGTCAAGGACAAGAGGAACCCTATTGCTGGATGTGGAGGCTTTCTGCAGGGATCGCTCCCAGCTATTTATTCATCCCTCTCCCTCCAGGTTTCACCTATCATCTGGTGGTTCTCTCTCCCCTCTCCCCACCTTTTAAATCTGTTCCTCAGCTTTTTTTCTCCAGTCCTGCCAAAGGGTTTCGGTTAGAAACATTGATTACTCTTTTCCATAGATGCTGCCTGGCCTGCTGAGTTCCTCCAGCATTTGTTGCTCCAGTGTGTGTTGCTCGGATTTCCAGCATCTACAGATTTTCTCTTGAATGGAATATTTGGGATGTTTCCTCTATACAAAGTGGGAAACCAGCAAATAATCTCTGCACAACCTAGAAGCAGCGATATTCATGAGGGTGATACCAGAACTTGAGAGACTGAGTTATGGAGAGAGATTGGTTGGGCTTTATTCACTGGCGCGTAAGAGACTGAGGGGTGACATTACAGAGGTGTATAAAATCACGAAGAGCACAGATAAGGTGAGTATGCACTGAATTTTCCCCAGGGTTGGGGAAATCAGAAGGGCACAGCTTTAGAAGTAAAACCAGAATCAGAACAGTGCAATACATAAAATATACTGCAATCACAATAAGAAATATATATATATAAGTAGTATAAAAGCGAGCAAGTCATGAGGTAGTGTTCAGAGGTTCATGGACTGTTCAGAAATCTGATGGCAGAGGGGAAGAAGCTGTTCCAGAATCATTGAGTGTGTGCCTTCAAGCTCCTGCACCTCCTTCCTGATGGTAGCAATGAGAAGTGAGGATGTCCTAGGTTGTGGAGGTCTTTAATGATAGGTGCCGCCTTTATTGAGACATTGCCTTTTGAAGGTGTCCTTGAAGATGGGGAGGTCTGTGTGCATGACGCAGCTGACTGAGTTTACAACTTTCCTCAGCCTTTTCTGATCCTGTGCAGTGGCCCCACCATACCAGACACTGATGAAACCAGTTACAATGCTCTCCACAGTACACCTTTTAAAATTTGCTGAAGTTTTTGGTGACATACCAAATCTGCAACTGCTAATGAAATATAACTGCTGACTTCAGATTGCGTCAATGTGTTGGGCACAGACAGATCTTCAGAGATGTTGACACCCAGAAGCTTGAAACTGCTCACACTTTCCACCGCTGACCCGCCAACTCACACTTCCTAGCGCTGACCCGCCAACTCACACTTTCCACCGCTGACCCGCCAACTCACACTTTCCACCACTGACCCGCCAACCCACACTTTCCACCGCTGACCCGCCAACTCACACTTTCTAGCGCTGACCCGCCAACTCACACTTTCCACCGCTGACCCGCCAACCCACACTTTCCACCGCTGACCCGCCAACCCACACTTTCCACCGCTGACCCGCCAACTCACACTTTCCACCGCTGACCCGCCAACTCACACTTTCTACCGCTGACCCGCCAATGAAGACTGGTGTGTGTTCCCTGGACTTCCCCTTCCTGAAGTTGACAATCAATTCCTTGGTCTTATTGATGTTGAGTGCAAGGTGAGTGGGGGGAGGAGATATTTGATAGGAACATGAGGGGTAACTTCTTCACCTAGAGGTTGGTGGGTATGTGGTTGAGGCAGGTACATTAACAACATTTAAATGTCTCTTGGACAGGTGCATGATGAATATAGGCCAAATGAGGGCAAATAGAATTAGATCAGGTAGGCACCTTGGTTGACTTAGACTGGTGGGGCTGAAAGGTCTTTTTCTATGCTGTGTACCTCAGTGATTTACAAGAGGACTACAACCATGCCATGGTTTGGAGGCTTGTGTGCCTCAGTGACCCAGAGAGCTATGTTGGCTGGAGTCAGGGCTTTATGCTTTGGCTCTTGGTAGGGTCACCCATGCCAAATAGATCAAAGAGTAGAGTACAGACGAAGAGTGGTCTACCGACCCTCCAGGTTTGGGGGTTCTGCTCAGGGCTAACAACCCTGACTGGTCAAATAAAACTGTTAGGGAAACAGCAATGAAGAATCCTCTTACATCTGAGAGCAAGGGTATTTCTGAGTCTCCACCTGGGACTTGCATGACCAACAGTGGTGAAAACTGAAAGGAAGTCTCTGACATGATGAAAGAATCCTTGAACACCACCATAGATGAAGGGCATTCATTGTAGCCCTAAATGTAACGGGCAGTAATAATAATAATAATAATAATAATAACTCAATGAATCTAAGATAATGTATCAATCTGTGAAGTTGTTTGATGGTTAAATATTTTCTGTCCCAAAGGAGACTCCCCTAGTCTTCCAGGAAACAGTTGGCAAGCTTTCATTTGCAGACAAGGTCCAGATTTAACGTCTCATCTGAAAGGTGTGCCAGAGTTCTTACTTTCTTCTCAACACAGTGACTTGTGTAATCTCTGCACAATCAAATAAAGATGTGGAAGGAATTTAAATTCTGAAAATGACAAGAAAAGAAAATAGAACAAGTGGTTAAGAGAAGGGGAAGATGACAAATATATTATAGGATAAAACAATAGAGATTGTTAGGTGTGTTCAAGAAGGTTTCTTGACACAATATTTAGATTTTAATTTCCCAAATATCGATTGGCATCTCCCTAGGTTTAGATAGGGTGGAGTTTGTTAGGTGTGTTCAGAAAGGTTTCTTGACACAGTATGCAGATAAGCCTACAAGGGGAGAGGCTGTAATTGATCTGGTATTAGGAAATGAAGCTGGTCAGGTGTCAGATCTCTCAGTGGGAGAGCATTTTGGAGATACTGAAGGACCACAATTCTATCTCCTTTATCATTGCATTGGAGAGGGATAGGAACAGACAATTTAGGAAAGCGTTTAATTGGAGTATGGGGAAATATGACGCTATCAGGCAGGAACTTGGAAGCATAAATTGAAAACAGATGTTCTCAGGGAAATGTACAGAAGAAATGTGGCAAATGTTCAGGGGATATTTGCATGGAGTTCTGCATAGGTACATTCCAATGAGACAGGGAAAGGACAGTAGGGTACAGGAACCATGGTGTACAAAGGCTGTTGTAACTCTAGTCAAGAAGAAAAGAAGAGCCTTTGAAAGGTTCAAAGAACTAAGTAATGATAGAGATCTGGAAGATTATAAGGCTAGCAGGAAGGAGCTTAAGAATGAAACTAGGAGAGCCAGAAAGGGGCCATGAGAAGGCCTTGGTGGGCAGGATTAAGGAAAACCCCAAAACATTCTACAAGTATGTGAAGATCAAGAGGATAAGAAGTGAGAGAATAGGACCAATCAAGTGTGACAGTGGAAGAGTGTGTATGGAGCCGGAGGAGATAGCAGAGGTTCTTAATGAGTACTTTGCTTCAGTATTCACTATGATGAAGGATCTTGGTGATTGTAGTGATGACTTGCAGCAGATTGAAAAGCCTGAGCATGTAGATATTAAGAAAGAGGATGTGCTGGAGATTTGGAAAGCATCAAGTTGGATAAGTCACCAGGACTGGATGAAATGTACCCCAGGCTACTGTGGGAGGCAAGAGAGGAGATTGCTGAGCCTCTGGCGATGATCTTTGCATCATCAATGGGGACAGGAGAGGTTCCGGAGAACTGGAGGGTTGCAGATGTTGTTCCATTATTCAAGAAAGGGAGTAGAGATAGCCCAGGAAATTATAGACCAGTGAATCTTACTTCGGTGGTTGGTAAGTTGATGGAGAAGATCCTGAGAGGTAGGATTTATTTATGAACATCTGGAGAGGCATAATATGATTAGGAAAAGTCAGCATGGCTTTGTCAAAGGCAGGTCGTACCTTATGAGCTAGATTGAATTTTTTGAGGATGTGACTAAATACATTGATGAAGGTAGAGCAGTAGATTTAGTGTATATGGATTTCAGCAAGGCATTTGATAAGTTACCCCATGTGAGGTTTATTGAGAAAGTAAGGAGGCATGAGATCCAAGAACTTGTTTTGTGGATCCAGAACTGGCTTGCCCAAAGAGGACAAAGAGTGGTTGTAGACAGATTATATTTTGCACGGAGGTCAGTCACCAGTGGTGTGTCTCAGGGATCTGTTGTGGGACCCCTACACTTTGTGATTTTTATACGGGAGGCAGACAAGTGGGTCATGGATAGAAGGGGTAAGAGGAAGAGTCAGGTAATAGAGAGTACCCCAGTGGCTGTGCCCCTTGACAATAGGTACTGTTGGGGGGGGGGACAGCTTACCTGGGGGAAGCAACAGTGGCCATCCCTCCAGCACAGAGTCCGGCCCTGTAGCTCAGAAGGGTGGGGAAAGGTAGAGGAGGGCAGTAGTAATAGGGACCTCAATAGTAAGGAGGTCAAAAAGGCAATTCTGTGGACGCAGTCCGGAGACCCAGATGGTAGTTTGTCTCCCTGGTGCCAGGGTCCGGGATATTTCTGATCGTGTCCAAGATATCCTGAAGTGGGAGGGAGAGGAGCCAGTGGTCGTGGTACATATAGGTACCAATGACATAGGTAGGAAACGGTAGGAGAACGGTAGGTAGGAGAATATAGGAAGTTAGGAAGGGAGTTGAGAAAAAGGACCGCAAAGGTAGTAATCTCGGGATTACTGCATGTGCCACGCGACAATGAGAGCAGGAATGGAATGAGGTGGAGGATAAATGCGTGGCTGAGGGATTGCAGCAGGGGGCAGGGATTCAAGTTTTTGAATCATTGGGACCTCTTTTGGCGCTGGTGTGACCTGTACCTAGGGGGGACCAATATCCTGGTGGGGAGATTTGCGAGGGCTACTGAGGTGACTTTAAACTAGAATGGTTGAGGGGAGAGAATCAAATTAAAGAGACTAGGAGAGAGGAGGTTAGTTTACAAATAGAGAAAGCAGGTAGACAGTGTGTGAGGGAGGATAGGCAGGGAACAGAGATCAGGAGCAATCAGACCAGAGATGTAGGGGACAAGGAAGAAAAAGATCACAAAGTTGTTTGCTCCATTAAGGATAAAAAGAAAGTAAGAGGTGGAGAGTTTCTTAAATGCATCTATTTTAATGCTAGGCGCATTGTAAGAAAGGTGGATGAACTTAGAGCATGGATTGATACTTGGAAATATGATGTTGTAGCTATTAGTGAAACATGGTTGCTGGAGGGGTGTGATTGGCAACTAAATATTCCAGGATTTCATTGCTTCAGGTGCGATAGGAGGGGCAAGAGAGGGAGATGTTGCATTGCTTGTCAGAGAAAATATTACAGCGGTGCTCTGGCAGGATAGATTAGAGGGCTCATCTAGGGAGGCTATTTGGGTGGAATTGAGGAATGGGAAAGGTGTTGTGACGCTTATAGGGGTGTATTATAGACCACCTAATGGGGACCAAGAACTGGAGGAGCAAATTTGTAAGGAGATAGCAGATATTTGTAGTAAGCACAAGGTTGTGATTGTGGGAGATTTTAATTTTCCACACATAGACTGGGAAGCCCATTCTGTAAAAGGGCTGGATGGTTTGGAGTTTGTAAAATGTGTGCAGGATAGTTTTTTGCAGCAATACATAGAGGTACCAACTAGAGAAGGGGCAGTGTTGGATCTCCTGTTAGGGAATGAGATAGGTCAGGTGACGGAGGTATGTGTTGGGGAGCACTTCGGGTTCAGTGATCACAATGCCATTAGTTTCAATATAATTATGGAAAAGGATAGGACTGGACCCAGGGTTGAGATTTTTGATTGGAGAAAGGCTAACTTTGAGGAGATGCGAAAGGATTTAGAAGGAGTGGATTGGGACAATTTGTTTTATGGGAAGGATATAAGAGAGAAATGGAGGTCATTTAAAGGTGAAATTTTGAGGGTGCAGGATCTTTATGTTCCTGTTAGGTTGAAAGGAAAGGTTAAAAGTTTGAGAGAGCCATGGTTTTCAAGGGATATGGGAAACTTGGTTCGGAAAAAGAGAGGGATTTACAATTAATATAGGCAGCTTGGAGTTAATGAGGTGTTCGAGGAATATAAAAAATGTAAAAAAGAATCTTAAGAAATAAATTTAAAAAGCTAATCAAAATAGGACATACATGGTAAATGGTAGGGCATTGAAGAATACTGTAGAACAGAAGGATCTAGGAATAATGGTGCATAGTTCCCTGAAAGTGGAACCTCATGTGGATAGGGTGGTGAAGAAAGCATTTGGTATGCTGGCCTTTATTAATCAGAGCATTGAGTATAGGAGTTGGGATGTAATGTTGAAATTGTATAAGGCATTAGTCAGGCCAAATTTGGAGTAATTTGTACAGTTCTGGTCACCGAATTATAGGAAAGATGTCAATAAAATTGAGAGACTACAGAGGAGGTTTACTAAAATCTTGCCTGGGTTTCATCTCCTAAGTTACAGAGAAAGGTTGAACAAGTTAGGTCTTTATTCTTTGGAGCGTAGAAGGTTGAGAGAGGACTTGATAGAGGTGTTTAAAATTATGAGGGGGATTGATAGAGTTGACGTGGATAGGCTTTTTCCATTGAGAGTGGGGGAGATTCAAACAAGAAGACATGAGTTGAGAGTTAAAGGGCAAAAGTTTAGGGGTAACATGAGGGGGAACTTCTTTACTCAGAGAGTGGTAGCTGTGTGGAACGAGCTTCCAGCAGAAGTGGTTGAGGCAGGTTCGATGTTGTCATTTAAAGTTAAATTGGATAGATATATGGACAGGAAAGGAATGGAGGGTTATGGACCAAGTGCAGGTCGGTGGGACCAGGTGAGAGTAGGAGTTCGGCACGGACGAGAAGGGCCGAGATGGCCTCTTTCCGTGCTGTAATTGTTATATACTTATATGGTTATGTAAATGACCTGGATGAAGAAGTGGAGGGATTGGTTAGAAAATTTGCTGCTGACACAAAGGTTGGAGGTGTTGTGGATAGTGTGGAGGGCTGCCTGAGGTTACAGCGGGACATTGATAGGATGCAAAACTGGGCTGAGAAGTGGCAGATGGAGTTCAACCCAGATAAGTGTGAGGTGGTTCATTTTGGTAGGTCAAATATGATGGCAGAATATACGATTAATCGTAAGACTCTTGGCAGTGTGGAGGGTCAGAGGGATCTTGGGGTCCGAGTCCATAGGACATTCAAAGTTGCGGTGCAGGTTGAATCTGTGGTTAAGAAAGCATAGTACATAGAACATAGAACATAGAATAGTACAGCACAGTACAGGCCCTTTGGCCCACAATGATGTGCCGACCCTCAAACCCTGCCTCCCATATAAGCCCCCACCTTAAATTCCTCTATATACCTGTCTAGTAGTCTCTTAAACTTCACTAGTATATCTGCCCACACCACTGACTCAGGCAGTGCATTCCACACACCAACCACTCTGAGTAAAAAACCTTCCTCTAATATCCCCCTTGAACTTCCCACCCCTTACCTCAAAGCCATGTCCTCTTGTATTGAGCAGTGGTGCCCTGGGGAAGAGGCGCTGGCTGTCCACTCTATCTATTCCTCTTATTATCTTGTACACCTCTATCATGTCTCCTCTCATCCTCCTTCTCTCCAAAGAGTAAAGCCCTAACTCCCTTAATCTCTGATCATAATGCATACTCTCTAAACCAGGCAGCATCCTGGTAAATCTCCTCTGTACCCTTTCCACATCTTCCACAAAGCAGATGGTGCATTGGCCTTCATGAACCGTGGGATTGAGTTTAAAAGCTGAGAGGTAATGTTACAGCTATATAGGACCCTGTTCAGGCCACACTTGGAGTACTGTGCTCAGTTCTGGTCACCTCACTACAGGAAGGATGTGGAAACTATAGAAAGGATGCAGAGGAGATTTACAAGGATGTTGCCTGGACTAGGGAGCATGCCTTCTGAGAATAGGTTGAGTGAACTCGGCCTTTTCTCCTTGGAGCGGTGGAAGATGAGAGGTGACCTGATAGAGATGTATAAGATGATAAGAGGCATTGATCATGTCAGAGGCTTTTTCCCAGGGTTGAAATGGCTAGATTGAGAAGACACCGTTTTAAGGTGCTTGGAAGCAGGTACAGAGGAGATGTCAGGGGTAAGTTTTTTCCGCAGAGAATGGTGAGTGTGTGGAATGGTTGCCAGCGACGATGGTGGAGGCAGATACGATAGGGTCTTTTGAGAGACTCCTGGATAGGTACATGGAGCTCAGAAAAATAAAGGGCTATGGGTAACCCTAGGTAATTTCTAAGGTAGGGACATGTTTGGCACAGCTTTGTGGGCCAAAGGGCCTGTATTGTGCTGTAGGTTTTCTATGTTTCTGAATTCAAAGTGGAACAGTAGAGAAATAAAGCAAAAGAGAAAAACAGATATTAGAACAGAGGATCCAACAGGATCAAAATTAAAAGTTAAATTAAATTCCAATAAAATATGGAATAAAACATTTTGTGTATGTTGCTCTGGATTTCCAGCATCTGCAAAATCTCTTGTGTTTTGTCCATGTGATACCTCTGGGACCTACTTAGTGCCTCGCGCATTTTCTGTGTGTTGCTGTAGATTCTCTATTGTTTCAGAGAGATAGTTAATCAGTTCCAAATAGAGACTGTAGCAGAAAAATAATAAAATAAGCCATACAGTGAAAAATAGAGGATGAAGTGGTCTTTGACAAAGTTATGGTGGAAAGCAGGTTTAAGATAGCACTGGTGAAGCACAGTGATCACTTGCTGGCAGCAAACTAACTACTTCATCAATCACACTTTTTCTGGTAAACAATCACTGCAATCAATAGCCTGAAACTTCCCTTTTAAACCGCCTTTATGACCTGGCATTTTTGCAGTGTGAACTAAAGTTTCAAAGATATAGCTCGAATCAAGGCCTAGGCCTGGGCCTGGGCCTGAGAGTAAGGAACAAGACAACGTTTGGCTTGTTTAAATGCCAGGCCAAATTGTAAAGGTCAGGGTGTCAGGCAAAGGAAGGGCTGGTGTTCAGCTTGCTGCTTGCGATGTTTTCTCAACTCTGCGCTGAACTATGGCTGTGGCCTGCAACTAATGGGCTCCTGGACCAAATGCAGTGATGATTGGCTATGGAGTGATTTTGTGAACTTCGGTTCTGAATGTTATTTGCTTACGTTTCTTGTTTGCATGATTTTTTTCTGCACATTGGATGTTTGACATTTTTTTAATGGGTTCTATTGGGTTTCTTTGTTTTGTGACTGGCTGTAAGGAGACGAATCTCAAGGTTGTATAATGTATACATACTCTGATAATAACTGTACTTTGAACTTTGAAAGAAAACTCAAGGATAAAAAAGGTATTTAAAATTGAGGAATGAATGGATAACTCTTAAAGTAATATCAATAGATGAGAGCTTAAACTGGAGGAGAGAGAGCAGCGCACCACGCGTGAGCAGCCCCCCGGTGAAAAATGATATCGTATCTGTTAAATAGCGGCCGTGGACAATTCTGGTTTGATGGAGATAGACGTGAAATCACAGAGGAACATCTGGAGAAATTTCTGAAACGCCAGTTCGCTGCTGCTGTTACTGCGTGGTCGGGAATCTTCCAGAGGGAAGGCCTCAAAATTCCCGGCCTTGCCTGCTGCTGGCGACCGAGATTGAGGTCGAATCGTTCGCACAGAGATGGCGCTCAGCACTCAGTGTCGGGAGCTGATCAGAGCTCGAAGTTTTTGGATGACCCAGAGTCGGATTGTGGTCGGCGTGGCAGGGAGAGTTTTTCTTCCTTCTCCCGTCTGCGTGAGATGTGGAAAATTTGAGAGACTTTGAACTTCTTACTGTGCTCATGGACTTCTTCATCAAGTTATGGTATTGTTGCACTGTTGTAACCATATGTTATAATTATGTGGTTTTGTTAGTTTTTTCAGTCTTGATCTGTCCTGTGTTTTGTGATACCACACCGGAGGAAATATTGTATCATTTCTTAATGCATACATTACTAAATGACAATAAAAGAGGACTGCATGTCTTCATAATCAAAACTTGAGAATTAATTGAATAATGAGCCAGAGAGAGGGTAAACTGGAAGGAAAGCAAAATGGATTATGAAATTAAGAGAGGGTGAAACTAAGGATAAAACAGAAAATTAATAAAAATAGAGAAGATAGGTTGGTTCTGACCATTGACCACAGTGCTCCTGTTCCATAACCCCACATTCCCATCACTTTCTGCTCCTCAGCCACACACTGGGGGGTGGGGGGAATTTAACGTCTAACCCTCTGACCCTGCACATCTTTGGGGATTTGGGAGGGAGCTAGAGCACAGGAGTGGCAAACAGGGTCACGGTGGGTTTAAAGAGAGTGGGAAATGGGTCATGGTGGGTTTAAAGGCAACAGGAAGCAGGGTCACAGTGGGTTTAAAGGCAACAGGAAATAGGGTCACAGTGGGTTTAAAGGAAACAGGAAACAGGGTCACAGTGGGTTTAAAGGCAACAGGAAACAGGGTCATAGTGGGTTTAAAGGCAACAGGAAGCAGGGTCACAGTGGGTTTAAAGGCAACAAGAAACAGGGTCATGGTGGGTTTAAAGGGAGTGGGAAACAGGGTCATGGTGGGTTTAAAGAGAGCAGGAAACAGGGTCACAGTGGGTTTAAAGGGAGCAGGAAACAGGGTCACAGTGGGTTTAAAGGCAACAGGAAGCAGGGTCACAGTGGGTTTAAAGGCAACAGGAAATAGGGTCATGCTGGGTTTAAAGGGAACAGGAAACAGGGTCATGGTGGGTTTAAAGGGAAAATGAAATGGGGTCATGGTGGGTTTAAAGGGAGCAGGAAATGGGGTCATGGTGGGTTTAAAGGGAGCAGGAAATAGGGTCATGGTGGGTTTAAAGGGAACAGGAAACAGGGTCATGGTGGGTTTAAAGGGAACAAGAAACAGGGTCACAGTGGGTTTAAAGGCAACAGGAAACAGGGTCACAGTGGGTTTAAAGGCAACAGGAAATAGGGTCATGGTGGGTTTAAAGGGAACAGGAAACAGGGTCATGGTGGGTTTAAAGGCAACAGGAAATAGGGTCATGGTGGGTTTAAAGGGAACAGGAAACAGGGTCACGGTGAGTTTAAAGGGAGCAGGAAACGGGATCATGGTGGGTTTAAATGGAACAGGAAACGGGGTCATGGTGGGTTTAAAGGGAAAATGAAATGGGGTCATGGTGGGTTTAAAGGGAGCAGGAAACGGGGTCATGGTGGGTTTAAAGGAAGCAGGAAACGGGATCATGGTGGGTTTAAAGCAAGCAGGAAACGGGGTCATGGGTTTAAAGGAAGCAGGAAACAGGGTCACAGTGCGTTTGAAGGCAACAGGAAGCAGGGTCACAGTGGGTTTAAAGGCAACAGGAAACGGGGTCATGGTGGGTTTAAAGGGAACAAGAAACAGGGTCACAGTGCGTTTAAAGGCAACAGGAAGCAGGGTCACAGTGGGTTTAAAGGCAACAGGAAATAGAGTCATGGTGGGTTTAAAGGGAACAGGAAACGGTCACGGTGGGTTTAAAGGGAGTGGGAAACGGGATCATGGTGGCTTTAAATGGAACAGGAAACAGGGTCATGGTGGGTTTAAAGGGAAAATGAAATGGGGTCATGGTGGGTTTAAAGGGAGCAGGAAATGGGGTCATGGTGGGTTTAAAGGGAGCAGGAAACAGGGTCATGGTGGGTTTAAAGGGAGCAGGAATCAGGGTCATGGTGGGTTTAAAGGCAACAGGAAGCAGGGTCACAGTGGGTTTAAAGGCAACAGGAAACAGGGTCATAGTGGGTTTAAAAGCAACAGGAAACAGGGTCACAGTGGGTTTAAAGGGAGTGGGAAACGGGATCATGGTGGGTTTAAAGGAAACAGGGTCACGGTGGGTTTAAAGGGAGCAGGAAATAGGGTCATGGTGGGTTTAAAGGGAGCAGGAAACAGGGACATGGTGGGTTTAAAGGGAGCAGGAAACGGGGTCATGGTGGGTTTAAAGGGAGTGGGAAATGGGGTCATGGTGGGTTTAAAGGGAGCAGGAATCAGGGTCATGGTGGGTTTAAAGGGAGCAGGAAATGGGGTCATGGTGGGTTTAAAGGGAGCAGGAAACAGGGTCATGGTGGGTTTAAAGGGAGTGGGAAACGGGATCATGGTGGGTTTAAAGGCAACAGGAAACAGGGTCACGGTGGGTTTAAAGGGAGCAGGAAACGGTCACGGTGGGTTTAAAGGGAGCAGGAAACAGGGTCATGGTGGGTTTAAAGGCAACAGGAAATAGGGTCATGGGGGGTTTAAAGGGAGCTGGAAACGGGGTCATGGTGGGTTTAAAGGGAGTGGGAAACGGGGTCACGGTGGGTTTAAAGGGAGCAGGAATCAGGGTCACGGTGGGTTTAAAGGCAACAGGAAGCAGGGTCACAGTGGGTTTAAAGACAACAGGAAATAGGGTCATGGTGGGTTTAAAGGCAACAGGAAACAGGGTCATGGTGGGTTTAAAGGCAACAGGAAACGGTTACAGTGGGTTTAAAGGGAAAAGGAAATGGGGTCATGGTGGGTTTAAAGGGAGCAGGAAATGGTCATGGTGGGTTTAAAGGGAGTGGGAAACGGGATCATGGTGGGTTTAAAAGCAACAGGAAACGGTCACGGTGGGTTTAAAGGGAGCAGGAAACGGTCACGGTAGGTTTAAAGGGAGCAGGAAACAGGGTCATGGTGGGTTTAAAGGCAACAGGAAATAGGGTCATGGTGGGTTTAAAGGGAACAGGAAACAGGGTCACGGTGGGTTTAAAGGGAGCAGGAAACGGTCACGGTGGGTTTAAAAGGAGCAGGAAACAGGGTCATGGTGGGTTTAAAGGCAACAGGAAATAGGGTCATGGTGGGTTTAAAGGGAACAGGAAACAGGGTCACGGTGGGTTTAAAAGGAGCAGGAAACGGTCACGGTGGGTTTAAAGGAAGCAGGAAATGGGATCATGGTGGGTTTAAATGGAACAGGAAACGGGGTCATGGTGGGTTTAAAGGGAAAATGAAATGGGGTCATGGTGGGTTTAAAGGGAGCAGGAAACAGGGTCACAGTGGGTTTAAAGGGAACAAGAAACAGGGTCACAGTGGGTTTAAAGGCAACAGGAAGCAGGGTCACAGTGGGTTTAAAGGCAACAGGAAATAGGATCATGGAGGGTTTAAATGGAACAGGAAACGGGGTCATGGTGGGTTTAAATGGAACAGGAAACGGGGTCATGGTGGGTTTAAAGGGAAAATGAAATGGGGTCATGGTGGGTTTAAAGGGAGCAGGAAACAGGGTCATGGTGGGTTTAAAGGAAGCAGGAAACGGGATCATGGTGGATTTAAAGGGAGCAGGAAACGGGGTCATGGGTTTAAAGGAAGCAGGAAATAGGGTCATGGTGAGTTTAAAGGGAACAGGAAATAGGGTCACGGTGGGTTTAAAGGCAACAGGAAACGGGGTCATGGTGGGTTTAAATGGAACAGGAAACGGGGTCATGGTGGGTTTAAAGGGAAAATGAAATGGGGTCATGGTGGGTTTAAAGGGAAAATGAAATAGGGTCATGGTGGGTTTAAAGGGAACAGGAAACAGGGTCACGGTGGGTTTAAAGGGAGCAGGAAACGGTCACGGTGGGTTTAAAAGGAGCAGGAAACAGGGTCATGGTGGGTTTAAAGGCAACAGGAAATAGGGTCATGGTGGGTTTAAAAGGAGCAGGAAACGGTCACGGTGGGTTTAAAGGAAGCAGGAAACGGGATCATGGTGGGTTTAAATGGAACAGGAAACGGGGTCATGGTGGGTTTAAAGGGAAAATGAAATGGGGTCATGGTGGGTTTAAAGGGAGCAGGAAACAGGGTCACAGTGGGTTTAAAGGGAACAAGAAACAGGGTCACAGTGGGTTTAAAGGCAACAGGAAGCAGGGTCACAGTGGGTTTAAAGGCAACAGGAAATAGGATCATGGAGGGTTTAAATGGAACAGGAAACGGGGTCATGGTGGGTTTAAAGGGAAAATGAAATGGGGTCATGGTGGGTTTAAAGGGAGCAGGAAACAGGGTCATGGTGGGTTTAAAGGAAGCAGGAAACGGGATCATGGTGGATTTAAAGGGAGCAGGTAACGGGGTCATGGGTTTAAAGGAAGCAGGAAATAGGGTCATGGTGAGTTTAAAGGGAACAGGAAACAGGGTCACAGTGGGTTTAAAGGCAACAGGAAGCAGGGTCACAGTGGGTTTAAAGGCAACAGGAAATAGGATCATGGAGGGTTTAAATGGAACAGGAAACGGGGTCATGGTGGGTTTAAAGGGAAAATGAAATGGGGTCATGGTGGGTTTAAAGGGAGCAGGAAACAGGGTCATGGTGGGTTTAAAGGAAGCAGGAAACGGGATCATGGTGGATTTAAAGGGAGCAGGAAACGGGGTCATGGGTTTAAAGGAAGCAGGAAATAGGGTCATGGTGAGTTTAAAGGGAACAGGAAACAGGGTCACGGTGGGTTTAAAGGCAACAGGAAATAGGGTCATGGTGGGATAAAAGGGAACAGGAAACAGGGGCACGGTGGGTTTAAAGGGAGTGGGAAACAGGATCATGGTGGCTTTAAATGGAACAGGAAACAGGGTCATGGTGGGTTTAAAGGGAAAATGAAATGGGGTCATGGTGGGTTTAAAGGGAGCAGGGAACAGGGTCATGGGTTTAAAGGAAGCAGGAAACGGGGTCATGGTGGGTTTAAAAGGAACAGGAAACAGGGTCATGGGTTTAAAGGCAACAGGAAACAGGGTCATGGTGGGTTTAAAGGGAGCAGGAAACAGGGTCATGGTGGGTTTAAAGGGAGCAGGAAACAGGGTCATGGTGGGTTTAAAAGGAACAGGAAACAGGGTCATGGTGGGTTTAAAAGGAACAGGAAACAGGGTCATGGGTTTAAAGGCAACAGGAAGCAGGGTCACAGTGGGTTTAAAGGCAACAGGAAACAGCGTCATGGGTTTAAAGGCAACAGGAAGCAGGGTCACAGTGGGTTTAAAGGCAACAGGAAATAGGGTCATGGTGGGTTTAAAGGGAACAGGAAATGGGGTCATGGTGGGTTTAAAGGGAGCAGGAAACAGGGTCATGGTGGGTTTAAAAGGAACAGGAAACAGGGTCATGGTGGGTTTAAAAGGAACAGGAAACAGGGTCATGGGTTTAAAGGCAACAGGAAACAGGGTCATGGTGGGTTTAAAGGGAGTAGGAAACAGGGTCATGGTGGGTTTAAAAGGAACAGGAAACAGGGTCATGGGTTTAAAGGCAACAGGAAGCAGGGTCACAGTGGGTTTAAAGGCAACAGGAAATAGGGTCATGGTGGGTTTAAAGGGAACAGGAAATGGGGTCATGGTGGGTTTAAAGGGAGCAGGAAATGGGGTCATGGTGGGTTTAAAGGGAGCGGGAAATGGGGTCATGGTGGGTCTAAAGGGAGCAGGAAATGGGGTCATGGTGGGTTTAAAGGGAGCAGGAAACGGTCATGGTGGTTTTAAAGGGAGTGGGAAATGGGGTCATGGTGGGTTTAAAGGGAGCAGGAATCAGGGTCATGGTGGGTTTAAAAGGAACAGGAAACAGGGTCACGGTGGGTTTAAAGGGAGTGGAAATTGAATCTGGGTTTATTCATATTAATTCACCTCAAGAGAGCAATCACCTCCTCCTCAGTAATCCATATACGGTCTATGATCTCACTACTCTTTGGCCTTAGTTCTATAGACTCTGTGTCTGTCTCCCAAATAAATATAGACTCAAAAATTCCAATTTAGATCTCCCCCAACTCTTTGAGCTCTATGCATAGGTGACCACACTGATCTTCAAGAAAACCAATTTTGCTGTTTGATATACTTTTGCTTTTAATGTACTTATAGAAGTCCTAGGTATTCTCTCCCACCTTGTCAAGTTGATTGTCCCTAATCTGACCCTGTTGTCCAAATACTTATATGTCCAGTCCATTAGAATAATTCTGGGATTTGAGGCCCTTGAGTGGCTGTTAAGTGGCCTTTAATGTGGCTGTTCCCTTAATTATGCACTGTGTAATAAGAGCATTAGATTTAGGAGTACAAGTAGGCCATTCAGCCCATCGAGTCTGCTCTGCCATTCAATCATGGGCTGATCCACTTCATCCAGTCATCCCCACTCCCCTGCCTTCACCCCATACCCTTTGATGCCCTGGCTAATCAAGAACCTATCTATCGCTGCCTTAAATACACCCAATGACTTGGCCTTCACAGCTGCTCATGGCAACAAATTCCACAGATTTACCACCCTCTCACTAAATGATCTGATCTGTATGAACAGTATGCAAGACAAGCTTTTAACTGGATCTCAGTGTATCTGACAATAATAAACCAATTCCAATATCAATACGACTGTGTTTCTGTTTGGAGAATTTGCAAGGGGATTGATCTCAGTATCAGAGTCAGGTTTAATGTCGCTGGCATATGTTGTAAAATTTGTAGCAGTACAGTGCAATACATTTTAAAAATTACTATCAGCTCAATAAGAATATAGATTGAAAAAATAAGTAGTGGAAAAAGAGGGCAAGGTAGTGTTGATTGGTTCATAGACAGTTCAGAAATGTGATTCATGATTAGTATAACGCTTTACAGCACCAGTGATTGGTAGATCGGGGCTGACTGCCTGCCTCTGTCTGTAAGGAGTTTGTACATTCTCCCTGTGACCACAGGGTTTCCACCGGGTGCTCTGGTTTCCTCATATGTTCCAAGATTGCTCAGGGTAGGGTTAGTAAATTTTGGGCATACTATGGAGGCAGTACTTGTGGGCTGTCCCCCAGCACGTCCTTAGACTATGGTGTTGACACAAACAGTACACTTGTAACTTGTAACTTGTAACTACAAACAATATGTAACTAATCTCTTTGATGGCGGCAGAGAAGAAATTGTTCCTAAAACATTGAGTGTTCATCATCAGGCTCCTGTACCTCCTCCCTGATGGTAGTAATGAGAGAGGGCATGTTCCAGATACTGAGAGTGCTTAGTGACAGATGCCACTTCCATCTTTTGGAGATGTTGGGGAGGCTAGTTCTCGTGTTGGAGTTTGGCTGAGTCTGTTGCCTTCATACCAGACGGTGATGCAACTAGTCAGAGTGCTCTCCACTCTAGAAACTTGCTTGAGTCTTTGGTGACATTACAAATCTCCTCAGACTCCTAACTGAGAGGAATCAAGCTTAGAAGGGAAGACAAAGGGTTAATTATGTCCCCACATGTTGCCAGCTGCAGTAGCTCAAGTGTTTACTATGTGGCGACGTTCTGTCACACAATCTGCCTTTGTGTTGAAGCAGGACCCAACTGATCAATGTCAATAGCAAACCACAGAGTCCCTCCCCCTGGTCCCCAGAAATTCCTGCTGCCCTGCCTTCCTCCTGCAATCTCCCTTCCCCCAGGTAAAGATTAAAGATCTAAAGATTAGCTTTATTTGTCAGTTACATTGAAACATCGAAACATATTGAGAAATGCATCAACAAGGTCTGAGTGTGTGCTTGGGGCAGCCCACCACGGTAGTCATGGGAGATTTCAGGTCGATTGGGAAAATCAGATTGGAATGCATACCAAGAAAGTGAGTTTGTTGAATTCCTACAAGATGGCTTTTTAGAGCAGTTTGTCATTAAGTCTGTTAGAGGATCAGCTATACTGGATTGGGTGTTATGTCATGAACCGGAGGTGATTAGGGAGCTTAAGGTAAAAGAACCCTTAGGAGGCAGTGATCACAATATGATTGAGTTCAACTTGAAATGTGATAGGGAGAAAGTAAAGTCTAACATAGCAGTATTTCAGTGGAGTAAGGGAAATTACAGTGGTCTGAGAGAGGAGCTGGTCAAAGTAAACTGGAAAGAGATGCTGGCAGGGATATCAGCAGAGTAGCAATGGCATGAGTTTCTAGGAAAAATGAGGAAGGTGCAGGATAGATGTATTCCAGAAATGAAGGAATACTCAAATAGCAAAATAGTACAACTGTGGCTGCCAAGGGAAGTCAAAACTAATATAAAAGCAGAAGAGAGGGCATACAGCAAAACAAAAATTAGTGGGAACACAGAGGATCTACAGAGAGCAACTAAAAGAATCTTTAGGAGGGAAAAGATGAAATATGAAAGCATGTTAGTAAACAATATCAAAGTGGACAGTAAAAACTTTTTCCAGTATGTAAAACAATAAAAGAGAGATGAGAGTGGATATAGGATGGCTAGAAAATGAGGCCGGAGAAATAATAACTGGAGACAGGAGATAGCAGATAAACTAAATGAGTATTTTGCATCGGCATTTACTGTGGAAGACACTAGCAGTGTGCCAGATGTTGATAGGGCATGAGGGAAGAGAAGTGGGTGCAGTTGCAGTTACTATTACAAGGGGGAAGGTGCTCAAAAAGCTGAAAGACATAAAGGTACAATCAGTCCCCCAGGCCAGATGAATTACACTCTAGGGTTCTGAAAGAGGTAGCAGTAGAGACTGTGGAGGCATTAGCAATGATCTTGGCAAAAATCATTGGACTCTGACATGGTGCCAGAGGACTGGAAAATTGCAATTGTTATTTCACTCTTTAAGAAAGGAGGAAGGCAGCAGAAAGGAATTTGTGGACCAGCTGGCCTGACCTCAGTGGTTCGGAAGATGTTGGTTCGTTAAGGATGAGGTTAAAGAGTACTTGGTGCACAGGACAAGATAGGACAAAATCAGCATGGTTTCCTTAAGGGAAAATCTTGCCTGATGAACCTGATAGAATTATTTGAGGAGATTACATGTAGGGTAGATAAAGGGGATGTAGTGGATGTTGTATATTTGGACTTTCAGAAGGCCTTTGACAAGATGCCACACATGAGGCTGTTTACCAAGTTAAGAGCCCATGGTATTACAGGAAAGTTACTGGTATGGTTAGAGCATTGGCTGATTGGTAGGAGCCAGTGAGTAGGAAAAAAAGGATCCTTTTCTGGTTGGTTGCCAGTGACTAGTGTTGGTCCTCTGGGTTTGGTGTTGGGACTGCTTCTTTTTATGCTGTATATCAATGATTTAGATAATGGAATAGATGGCTTTGTTGCCAAGTTTACTGATAATACGAAAATTGATGGAGGAGCAGGTAGTGTTGAGGAAACCGGTTGTCATGGTCCGGTCCGTGAAGTCTGCATTCCGGTTCATGGTCCGGTCCATTGGCCCTTGCTCCAGGTTTTCCTGTCTACCCTGTTTCTGTTCCTGTTGAGCACTAATTGAAGCAGCTGATTCTCATTGGGGCTGGCTGCGTAAATACCTCTAGAGACCAGGGAGTGGCTGCTGGATTGTTTTTGTCCTTACTGTTTGTATCCCTTCCCCTGCCTTCTGTTTCCTTGCCTGAAGCCTTGCCCTGTCTTGCCGGTAACTCTTGCCTTGCCTCACCTGAAGTCTTGTCTTGGAGCCATCCTGTATCTAGGTCCCTTCCTGTCCCTTGCCTCCGTCGGGTAAGCCAGGCCAGATTGCCATTACCCTGTGGTGGGTTCTGTCCCTTCCTGTCCCTTGCCTCTGTCGGGTAAGTCAGGCCAGATTGCCGTTACCCTGCGGTGGGTTCTGTCCCTTGCCTCCGTCGGGTAAGCCAGGCCAGATTGCCGTTACCCTATGGTGGGTTCTGTCCCTTCCTGTCCCTTGCCTCCGTCCGGTAAGTTAGGCCAGATTGCCGTTACCCTGCGGTGTGTTCTGTCCCTTCCTGTCCCTTGCCTCCGTCGGGTGGAGATCCACGCCCTGCCCTCAAGTCTCTAGCCGAGCCTCACCCCAAGCCAAGCTTCAAGACCCCAAGCCTCAAGCCTCTAATCTCAAGCCTTGCTTCAAGTCTCTAGTCTTAAGCCTCTGGTCCCGAGCCTCGCCTCAAGTCTCTGATCCCGAGCCTCAAGTCTCAAACCTCGCCTCAAGTCCCAAGCCTGAAGACTCTAGCCTCGTCCTGCCTGCCAGCCAAGTCCTTGCCTAGTCCTGGGGGTCCAAGCCAGAGGCAAGACCCAGATTCTGGGTCCTTGTCCAGTCTCTGGCTCGGAGTCCAAGCCCTGGCTCCTAGCTCTGTTGTGCTGTCCTGTTCTGGGTTCCCGGTTTTCGTGTCCATATCCTAGCCCTCACCCTGTATCCTAGTCCTGTCCCTAGTACTTAATTGTCTGTGTCTTGCACTTGGGTCCGTTCCCAGCCACCACCCTATGACACCAGTAGGATGCAGAAGAACTTAGACAGATTAGGAGAATGGGCAGGAGATTGGCAAATGAAATTCAATGTTGGAAAATGCATGGTCATGCACTTTGGTAGTAGAAATAAATTTGCAGACTATTTTCTAAATGGGGAGAAAATCCAAAAGTCTGAGATGCAAAGAGACTTGGGAGTCCTTGTGCAGAACACCCTGAAGGTTAGCTTTCAGGTAGAGTTGGTGGTGAGGAAGGCAAATGCCATGTTAGCATTCATTTCAAAGGCAGGGATGTGATGCTGAGGCTTAATAACATAGAACATAGAATAGTACAGCACAGTACAGGCCCTTCGGCCCACATTGTTGTGCCGACCCTCAAACCCTGCCTCCCATATAACCCCCCCACCTTAAATTCCTCTATATACCTGTCCAGTAGTCTCTTAAATTTCACTAGTGTATCTGCCTCCACCACTGACTCAGGCAGTGCATTCCATGCACCAACCACTCCGAGTAAAAAACCTTCCTCTAATATCCCCCTTGAACTTCCCACCCCTTACCTTAAAGCCATGTCCTCTTGTATTGAGCAGTGGTGCCCTGGGGAAGAGGCGCTGGCTATCCACTCTATCTATTCCTCTTAATATCTTGTATACCTCTATTATGTCTCCTCTCATTCTTCTTCTCTCCAAAGAGTAAAACCCTAGCTCCCTTAATCTCTGATCATAATGCATACTCTCTAAACCAGGCATCATCCTGGTAAATCTCCTCTGTACCCTTTCCAATGCCTCCATATCCTTCCTATAGTGAGGCGACCAGAACTGGACACAGTACTCCAAGTGTGGCCTAACCAGAGATTTATAGAGCTGCATCATTACAGCGCGACTCTTAAACTCTATCCCTCGACTTATGAAAGCTAACACCCCATAAGCTTTCTTAACTACCCTATCTACCTGTGAGGCAACTTTCAGGGATCTGTGGACATGTACCCCCAGATCCCTCTGCTCCTCCACACTACCAAGTATCCTGTCATTTACTTTGTACTCTGCCTTGGAGTTTGTCCTTCCAAAGTGTACCACCTCACACCTCTCTGGGTTGAACTCCATCTGCTACTTCTCAGCCCACTTCTGCAACCTATCAATATCCCTCTGCAATCTTCGACAATCCTCCACACTATCTACAACTCCACCAACCTTTGTGTCATCTGCAAACTTGCCAACCCACTCTTCTACCCCCACATCCAGGTTGTTAATAAAAATCACGAAAAGTAGAGGTCCCAGAACCGATCCTTGTGGGACACCACTTGTCACAACCCTCCAATCCGAATGAACTCCCTCCACCACGACCCTCTGCCTTCTGCATGCAAGCCAATTCTGAATCCACCTGGCCAAACTTCCCTGGATCCCATGCCTTCTAACTTTCTGAATAAGCCTACCGTGTGGAACCTTGTCAAATGCACTACCCTCATCTATATGCCTGGTCACCTCCTCAAAGAACTCTATCAGGCTTGTTAGACACGATCTGCCCTTCACAAAGCTATGCTGACTGTCCCTGATCAGACCATGATCCTAACTCTAAGAATCTTTTCCAACAGCTTTCCCACCACAGACGTAAGGCTCACTGGTCTATAATTACCCAGATTATCCCTACTACCTTTTTTGAACAAGGGGACAACATTCGCCTCCCTTCAATCCTACGGTACCATTCCCGTAGACAACAAGGGCATAAAGATCCTAGCCGGAGGCTCAGCAATCTCTTCCCTCGCCTCGTGGAGCAGCCTGGGGAATATTCCGTCAGGCCCCTGGGACTTATCCGTCCTAATGTATTTTAACAACTCCAACACCTCCTCTCCCTTAATATCAACATGCTCCAGAACATCAACCTCACTCATATTGTCCTCACCGTCATCAAGTTCCCTCTCATTGGTGAATACCGAAAAGAAGTATTCACTGAGGACCTCACTCACTTCCACAGCCTCCAGGCACATCTTCCCACCTTTATCTCTAATCGGTCCTACCTTCACTCCTGTCATCTTTTTGTTCTTCACATAATTGAGGAATGCCTTGGGGTTTTCCTTTACCCTACTCGCCAAGGCCCTGGTGAGGCCTCACCTTGAGTATTTTTTTAGATTATGAGGACACTCAGTCCTCGTTTATTGTCATTTAGAAATGCATGCATACACTAAGAAATGATACAATGTTCCTGCAGAATGATATCACAAAAAAAAGGACAAACCAAAGACTAACACTGACAAGACCACATAATTATAGCATATAGTTACAGTAGTGCAAAGCAATACCATAATTTGATAAAGAGCAGACCATGGGCACGGTAAAAAAAAGTCTCAAAGTTCCGATCGACTCCTGATAGCAGGCGGCAGAAGGGAGAAACTCTCATAAACTCTCTGCCATAAACCTCCAGGCACCAACAACTGTTGATGCATTGGAAGCACCTGACCATAGCTGACTCTGAGTTCATCCGAAAACTTCGCTGCTCTGACCAGCCCTCCGACACCAAGCACCGAGCACCATCTATGCCAAGCGCTTCAACCCCCTCTCGGCCGCTGAGCAACAAGCAAAGCCGAGGACTTGGGGCCGTCCCCTCCAGAGATTCTGGATCACACAGTAACAGCGGCAGCGAAACAGGCATTTCAGAAGTTTCTCCAGATGTTCCTCCGTTGTTTCACCTTTTTCTCCATCAAATCAGAATTGTGCACGGCACCCTACTTGACAGATTACAGATATCAGTCGCACCGCCATCTTCTCCTGCCCCTCTAGTGAATAGTTTTGGTCTCCTCATCTCAGGAGAGATGTGCTGGCATTGGAGAGGGTTCCAAGGAGGTTCACAAGGACAATTCCAGGAAAGAAAGGGTTATCATAAGAGGAATGTTTGATGGCTCTGGATCTGTATTCTCTGGAATTCAGAAGGATGAGGAGGGATCTCACTGAAACCTTTTGAATATTGGAAGTCCCAGACAGTATAGATGTGGGAAGGATGTTTCCCATGGTGGGAGAATCTAGGACAAGAGGGCACAGCATCAGGATATTGGGGCATCCATTTGAAACAGATGTGGAGAAATTTCTTCAGTCAGAGGGTTGAAGAATTTGTTACCACAGGCAGCTGTGGAGACCAGGTTGTTAGATGTATTTAAGGCAGACACTGATAGGTGCTTGATTGGACATGGCATCAAAGGTTACGGGGAGAAAGCTGAGGAGAGGGAAAAATGATCGGCCATGATGGAATGGTGGAGCAGACTCAATGATCCAAATGGCCTTATGGTGAAATGTTGCCATCCTTCTGGCACACATCTGGCATGGCCACAACTTACTAACCCTCCACTGCATCATGGAGTGTACAGACGTGGTGACCGCAGCACCCAGAGGAAACCCACACAGAGAATGGAGAGAACATACAAACTCCTTACAGTCAGTGGTGGAAAATTAACTGGTCAGTGGTGCTGTAAATTGTTAGGCTACCGAGCCACCCCAGGTACAGGGTCCTTCCAGCCTGATCCTCCACCATCCCAATGTGGTCTCCCCATTGTCCCTGTTCTCTACCATCCCCAGTGTGGTCTTCCCATTGCCCCTGGACCACTGGGTCAGCCACAGCTCGGGAAAGGGCAGGTGTTACTGTGGACCCTTGAATCAGCCAGTCAGTCTCAGAGGCCTGTTCTGGGAGACAGAGCAGGGATCATTGCTGGGAAGTGTCGGGAGTGGCGCTTCGACACACACTGGGGAATCTTCATACTGAGGGAGTCGGGAGAGATGAGTGAGATTGTCTGGATGAACTTGGAGCCTTTGTGACATGCTGAAGTATGAGAGAGATGTAAGGTGAATCAGCAGGGCGCACGCCGCTAGGGCACCACTCCCGTCCTCCTACTCACTATCCCTCTCTTCCCCCCAACCCTTCCCTCCTCCCAAACCCACTGCTCCTCCTAACCCATCTCTCCTCCAACCCCTCTTCCCCAAACCCCACTCTCCACAAACTCTCTCTCGGTCCTAACCTCTCTCTCCTCAACACCCCTCTCCCTCTCACTCTCTTGCCTAACCCCTCTTTCTCTCCCCAACCCCTCTCGCTGCAACCACCCTCTCTCTCTCCAAACTATCTCCCAACCCCTCTCCCCCAGACTCCTCCCCTAACCCATAACACTTCTATCCCCAACACTTCTCTCCCGACCCCCCTTTCCCCAACCCCTCTCTCCCTACCAACCCTCCTCCCCTAAACCCTCTCTCTCCCACTATCCCTAAACCCTCTCTTCACCACCCCCATACTTCACACTTTTATCCCCTACTTATTTCCCCAACCCCTCTGATGCCTAACCCTCTCTCCTCAACCCATCTCTCCCCATCCCCTTTCTCCCCAACTCCTCTTACCCCAAGCACTCTCTCCACTAAACCCCTCTCTCCCCCAAACCCTCACCCCTCCTAAACCCTCTTTCCAACCCCTCTTGCTCTCCCAATCCTACTCTCCCCAAAACTTCTCTCTCCCCAACCAATCTCTCTCCCAACCCCTCTCCCCAATCTCTCTCTCTCCCAACTCCTCTCTCCCCCAAAATTTCTCTCTCTCCCCAACCTTTTCTCTCTCCCCCAATCTCTCTCTCCCAACTCTTCTTACCTAACACTTCTCTCCCCAACCCCTCTCCTGCCTAACACCCCTCTCCCCAACTCCCCTTACTCCAAGTTCTTACTCCCCTACTCCTCTCTCCCCTACCCCCTCTCCCCAAATCCTCTCTCCCCATCCCCTCTTCCCCAACCCCCCCTCCCCAAATCCTCCCTCTCTCTCTCTCCCAATCCCTCTTTCTTCAACCCCTCTATCCCCACCAACCCCACTCTTTGTTACATCCCCCCTCCCCAAGCCCATTCCCTTGTCCCTTTTCTCCCCAACCTCTCTCCCACTATCCCCTCTCTCCCTAACTCCCCTGTCCTCAAGCTCTCTCCCCAATCCCTCTCTCACCCAACACCCTTCACTCTAAACTGTCTCCCCAACCCCTCTCTCTCCCAACCCTTCTCTCCCCCGACCCTTCCCCTAACTCCTAACACTTCTCTTCCTTCACCCCTCTCTCTCCCACACAGGGAAAGGAGGGAAAACACCCTCCCAACATCTGCATTGGTGTTCACACATCTACCAGATGCAAGACTGGCAATCTGGGGCCGGAGTGGGGGGCGTTGGGGGGTGGTGTCTAGTGGCAGGACGGGGTCACAGAGATGGGGAGGTGTGTAGGGACTGGAGGGGGTCACCGAGACAGGGAGGGTTGCAGGGGCCAGAGGGGATCACAGAGACAGAAGGCTGGAGTGGGGGAGGGTCACAGAAAATGGGAAGGGGTGTAGGGGCCAGAGCAGGGCACTGAGACAGGGAGAGGTGTAAACAGCAGAGGCAGTTATAGAGACCAGGGAGGGGTGTGGGACTGGAGGAGGTCACAGCGATGTGGAGGGATGTAAGGGGTCAGAGAATGCTGAGAAGTCCGTGTTGTGTCTGATTGTGTACAGGTTGGCGCCAGTTGTATGCTGTGGCGTCAGACAGCCTGGTTGATGTCCACACACACAGGCTTCTGTGACACCAGCCCAGCAGGTGTCTCCGGCACAGTCTCCCCTCCCCTCTGACAGGCCGGACATTGGCCATCAGTTCACTGGGTTAGAGGTCGTCCGCAGCCCACCCTGGGGGGAACAGTAACGGACTCCAGGAAAATATTCCCACTCCTTGCTCATTCTTCACCTCCCCCCTCTCTCTCTCTGGTCACCCTCCCACCTCTCCCTCACCCCCTCATCTTTCTACCCTCACCTCTACTCCCTCCATTTCACCCATCCCTTCAACTTCACCTCCCCTTCTACTTTCTCTGTATCCCATCTCCCCTTCCCCTCCACCCTCTATAATCTCTGACTCCTCTTTCCTCCTGATCGTCCCCTCCACTCGACTGCCTCCCCTTTTATCTTTATCTTCTCCCCTCTCCCCCTTACCATCTCTCCCTGTCACTATCTACACCACCACCCTCTCCATTCTGGACATCCCAATCCCCTTTAACACCCTACTTGCTTCTCCCCCTCACCTGAATCCCTCTTGCTCCTTTTCCTTTTCCCTGCCCTCTCCCACTATAACCCTATTCATTCCCTCTCTCCTTGTCTCAGTCCCTTTTTCCATTTCTTTCCAATGCCTCATCACTCCCTCTGAATATTTATCCTTGTTTTACATACACTTCCCCCCCCACAGTGTCCCTTCAAAACCCCTCCCACAGCGTTCCCTCCTCACCCCATCCCACAATCTTCCTTCCTCACCACCTCCCACAGTGTTCCTTCCTCACCCCCTCCCACATTGTTCCCTCTTCACCCCATTCCACAGCATTCCCTCCTCACCCCCTCCCAGAGCGTTCCCTCCTCACCCCACCAGAGTGTTCCCTCCTCACCCCTCGCACAGCATTCCCTCTTCACCCCTTCCTACAGCATCTCCTGCCTCACCCCTTCCACAGCATTTCCTCCTCACTCACTCCCACAGCGTTCCGTCCTTAACCCCTCCCATAACGTTCCCTCCTCACCTCCTCCCACACTCTCTCTCCTCACCCCCTCCCACAGTGTTCCCTCCTCAAACCCCCCACAACGTTCCCTCCTCACCCCTCGCACAGCATTCCCTCCTCACCCCCTCCTACAGAATCTCCTTCCTCACCCCTCCCACAGTGTTCCCTCCTCACCCCCTCCCACAGTGTTCCATCCTCACCCCCCCCCACAGCTCTCCCTCCTCACCCCTTCCCACCATGTTCCCTTCTCGTCCCCTCCTACAGTTCCATCCTCACCCCCTCCCACAAGGATCCCTCTTCACCCCCTCTGACAGCGCTCCCTCCTCACCCCCTCCCACAGCGTTCCCTCCTCACCCCCTCCCAGTGTTCCCTCCTGACCCCCTCCCACACGCTCGCTCCTCACCCCCTCCCACAGTGTTCCCTCCTCAACCCCCCTCCCACAATGATCCCACTTCACCCCCTCCCACAGGGATCCCTTCTCACCCCCTCCCACACGTTCCCTCCTCACCTCCTCCCACACGTTCTCTCCTCACCCCCTCCCAGAATTCCCTCCTCACCCCCAGCCACAGCGTTCCCTCCTTACAACCTCCCACAGTGTTTCTTCCTCACCCCCTCCCACAGTGACCCCTCCTCACCCCCACCCACATTTCCTCCTCACCCCCTCCCACAAGGTTCCCTCTTCACCCCCTCCCACAGCGTTCCCTCCTCACCCCCTCCCACATCATTCCCTCCTCACCCCCTCCCACAGCGTTCCCTCCTCACACCCCCCCCCCACAGTGTTCCCTCCTCACCCCCTCCCACACGCTCGCTCCTCACCCCTTCCCACAGTGTTCCCTCCTCAACCCCCCTCCCACAATGATCCCTCTTCACCCCCTCCCACAGGGTTCCCTTCTCACCCCCTCCCACACGTTCCCTCCTCACCTCCTCCCACACGTTCTCTCCTCACCCCCGCCACAGCGTTCCCTCCTTACAACCTCCCACAGTGTTCCCTCCTCACCCCCTCCCACAGTGACCCCTCCTCACCCCCACCCACATTTTCTCCTCACCCCCTCCCACAAGGTTCCCTCTTCACCCACTCCCACAGCCCTACCTCCTCACCCCCTCCCACAGCGCTCCCTCCACAACCCCCCCACAACGTTCCCTACTCAACCCCCTCCCACAGCGTTCCCTCCTCACCCCCTCCCACATCATTCCCTCCTCACCCCCTCCCACAGCGTTCCCTCCTCAACCCCCCCACAGTATCCCTCCTCACCCCCTCCCACACGCTCACTCCTCACCCCCTCCCACAGTGTTCCTTCCTCACCCCCTCCCACAGTTCCCTCCTTACCGTACCCTCCCACAGCGTTCCCACATCGCCCCCTCCCATAGCGTTCCCTCCTCACCCCTTCTGACAGCGTTCCTTTCTCACCCCCTCCCACATCATTCCCTCCTCACCCCCTCCCACAGCTTTCCCTCCTCCACCCCCCCACAGTGTTCCCTCCTCACCCCCTCCCACACGCTCGCTCCTCACCCCCTCCCACAGTGTTCCTTCCTCACCCCCTCCCACACGCTCACTCCTCACCCCCTCCCACAGTGTTCCCTCCTCACCCCCTCTCACAGCGTTCCCTCCTCAACCCTCCCACAGAGTTACCTCCTTACCGTACCCTCCCACAGCATTCCCACATCACCCCCTCATAGCGTTCCCTCCTCACCCCTCCTGACAGCGTTCCTTTCTCACCCCCTCCCACATATCCCTCCTCACCCCCTCCCACATTGTTCCCTCTTCAACCCCTTCCACAGCGTTCCCTCCTCACCCCCTCCCACATTGTTCCCTCCACACACCCTCCCACAGCGTTCCCTCCTCACCCCCTCCCACATCATTCCCTCTTCACCCCCTCCCACAGCGTTCCCTCCTCAACCCCCCCACTGTGTTCCCTCCTCACCCCCTCCCACATGCTCGCTCCTCACCCCCTCCCACAATGTTCCTTCCTCACCCCCTCCCACACATTCGCTCCCCACCCCCACAGTGTTCCCTCCTCACCCCTCGCACAGCATTCCCTCCTCACCCCCTCCTACAGAATCTCCTTCCTCACCCCCTCCCACAGCGTTCCCTCCTCCTTGCCAATCCCACACATTCCCTCTTCACTCCCTCCCACAGCATTCCCTCCTCACCCCCTCACACAGTGTTCCCTCCTGACCCCCTCCCACATGCTCACTCCTCACCCCCTCCCACAGTGTTCCCTCCTCACCCCCTCCCACACGCTTGCTCCTCACCCCCCCCACAGTGTTCCCTCCTCACCCCCTCCCATAGCATTCCCTCCTCACCCCCACCACAGAGTTCCCTCATCAGCCCCTCCCACAGTTCCATCCTCACCCCCTCCCATAGCATTCCCTCCTCACCCCCTCCCACAGCACTCCCTCCTCACCCCCTCCCATGGCATTCCCTTCTCACCCGCTCCCACAGCGTTCCCTCCTCACTCCCTCCCACGTATCCCTCCTCACCCCCTCCCACAGCGTTCCCTCTTCAACCCCTTCCACAGCATTCCCTCACACCCTCCCACAGTGTTACCTCCTCATCTCCTCCCACACGCTCGTTCTTCACCCCCTCCCACAGCGTTCTCTCCTCACCCCACCAGTGTTCCCTCCTAACCCCTCCCACAGCATGCCCTCCTCACCCCCTCCCACATGCTCGCTCCTCACCCCCTCCCACAGTGTTCCCTCCTCACCCCCTCCCACAGCATTCCCTCCTCACCCCTCCCACAGCATTCCCTCCTCACCCCCTCCCACAGTGTTCCCTCCTCATCCCCTCCCACAGCATTCCCTCCTCACCCCCTGCCACAGTGTTCCCTCCTCACCCCCTCCCACAGTGTTCCCTCCTCACCCCTCCCACAGCATTCCCTCCTCACCCCCTCCCACAGTGTTCCCTCCTCATCCCTCCCACAGCATTCCCTCCTCACCCCCTCCCACAGTGTTCCCTCCTCACCCCCTCCCACAGTGTTCCCTCCTCACCCCCTCCCACAGCATTCCTTCCTCAACCCCCCCACAGTGTTCCCTCATCAAGTCCTTCGTACAATGTTCTCTCCTCCACCTTTCTGATGGCTCTCCCTCCCACAGCAGAGTTGTCCCTCACTACCCCTCTTACATTTGTTCGGGGTCTATGTCCAGTCTGAGACTGGATCTGATAGGTTGTGATTTGGGGGAAAATGATTGGCGCCAGAGTTTGGTTCTGATTGTGCTAAACTCTATTTAAATCTTTCGCTTCTTCATACAAGATTCCCCATTGATTGGTACAGCAATTATCTAAACTTGTTAGAATGGTTACTAATAGAAATTAATCCATTACACTGAAGTGTCTTTGTCTTCCTGGAGCCAGGGGTGAGACACTGTGGGAAGGACGGTTTGGGGGACCAGAGGAAGGTGAGGAGAAGAGAAGAGATAGGTGCATTTTGGGTGCGTTGTTTAGGGTTTTCAACACCTGCAGAATCTGGTGTCTCCTGGCTGCCTCGCAGTACACAATGGGGCCACGGGCGGGCAGACCTGAGACACTGACAGCAGGAACTCAGCTTGTAGAGTTCGGCATCAGCTGCATCAGTGCAGCCATTAGCTGGAGAGAGGTGTAGGGGTCACAGAGACGGGGAGGGATATAGGGGGTCACAGAGACGGTAAGGAGTGTAGGGGTCACAGAGACGGGGAAGGGTGTAGGGGGTCACAGAGATGGGGAGGGATATAGGGGGTCACAGAGATGGGGGGTGTAGGGGTCACAGAGACGGAGAGGTGTGTAGGGGGTCACAGAGATGGGGAGGGGTGTAGGGGGTCACAGAGACAGGGAAGGGTGTAGGGGGTCACAGAGATGGGGAGGGATATAGGGGGTCACAGAGATGGGGGGTGTAGGGGTCACGGAGACGGAGAGGTGTGTAGGGGGTCACAGAGACGGGGAGGGATATAGGGGGTCACAGAGACGGGGAGGGATATAGGGGGTCACAGAGACGGTAAGGAGTGTAGGGGTCACAGAGACGGGGAGGGATATAGGGGGTCACAGAGATGGGGAGGGGTGTAGGGGGTCACGGAGACGGGGAGGGGTGTAGGGGTCACAGAGATGGGGAGGGGTGTAGGGGGTCACAGAGACAGTAAGGAGTGTACGGGGTCACAGAGATGGGGGGGTGTAGGGGGTCACAGAGACGGTAAGGAGTGTAGGGGGTCACAGAGACGGGGAGGGATATAGGGGGTCACAGAGACGGTAAGGAGTGTAGGGGTCACAGAGATGGGGAGGGGTGTAGGGGTCACAGAGACGGGGTGGGTGTAGGGGTCACAGAGATGGCGAAGTGTATAGGGGTCACGGAGACGGAGAGGTGTGTAGGGGGTCACAGAAATGGGGAGGGATGTAGGGGCCACGGAGACTGGGAGAGGTGTCGGGGCTCACAGAGACGGGGAGGGTGAAAGGGTCAGAGAGACGCGGAGAGGTGTAGGGTATCACAGAGATGGGGAGTGGTGTAGGGGTCACGGAGTCGGGGAGGTGTGTAGCGGTCAGAGAGACGGGGAGGGGTGTAGGGGGTCACAGAGACGGTAAGGAGTGTAGGGGGTCACAGAAATGGGGAGGGGTGTAGGGGTCACGGAGACGGGGAGGGGTGTAGGGCTCACAGAGACGGGGAGGGGTGTAGGGGGTCACAGAGATGGGGAGGGGTGTAGGGGGTCACAGAGATGATAAGGAGTGTAGGGGGTCACAGAGATGGGGGGTGTAGGGGGTCACAGAGACGGTAAGGAGTGTAGGGGGTCACAGAGACGGGGAGGGATATAGGGGGTCACAGAGACGGTAAGGAGTGTAGGGGGTCACAGAGATGGGGAGGGGTGTAGGGGTCACGGAGACGGGGAGAGGTGTAGGGGTCACAGAGACGGGGTGGGTGTAGGGGTCACAGAGATGGCGAAGTGTATAGGAGTCACGGAGACGGAGAGGTGTGTAGGGGGTCACAGAAATGGGGAGGGATGTAGGGGCCACGGAGACTGGGAGGGTGAAAGGGTCAGAGAGACGTGGAGAGGTGTAGGGTATCACAGAGATGGGGAGTGCTGTAGGGGTCACGGAGTCGGGGAGGTGTGTAGCGGTCAGAGAGACGGGGAGGGGTGTAGGGGTTCACAGAGATGGGGAGTGTGTAGGATTCACAGAGACGGGGACGGGTGCACGGGGATCACAGAGACCGAAAGGGGTGTAGGGGTCACAGAGATGGGGAGGGGTGTAAGGGTCGTGGAGATAGGGAGGGGTGTAGGGGGTCACGGAGATGGGGAGGGGTGTAGGGGGTCACAGAGACGGGGAGGAGTGTAGGGAGTCACGGAGAAAGGGACGGGTGTAGAGGGTCACAGAGACGGGGAAAGGTGTAGGAGGTCACAGAGACGGGTAGACATTAAGGCGTCACAGACGGGAAGGGGTGTAAGGGTCACGGAGACAGGGAGCGGTGTAAGGTTCACGGAGACGGGGAGCGGTGTGGTTGTCACAGAAACAGGGAGGCCTGTAGGGGTCACAGAGACGGGGAGAAGTGTAGGGTTCATGGAAACTAGTAAGGGTGTAAGGGTCACAGAGAGGGGGAAGGGTTTTGGAGTCAGAGAGACGGGGAGCGGTGTTGGGGTCACAGAGATGGTGAGGGTGTAGGGATCACAGAGACGGGGATGGGTGTAGGGGTCACAGAGTTGGAGAGGGGTATAGGGGTCATGGAGAAGGGGAGGGTTGTAGGGGTCATGGAGAAAGGGAGGGGTGTAGGGGTCACAGAGACAGAACAGATGTGGGAGGTCACAGACAGGGAGGGGTGCAGGGGGTCACAGAGACGGGGAAGGGTTTAGGGGTCACCGAGACGGGTCGGTGTGTAACAGGACACAGGGATGTGGAGGGTGTAGGGGCCATGGAGATGGGTGGGGTGTAGGGGTCACAGAGACGGGGAGGGGTGTAGGGGATCACAGAGATGGGGAGGGGTGTGGGGGATCACAGAGATGGGGAGAGGTGTAGGGGGTCACAGAGATGGGGGGTGTAGGGGGTCACAGAGACGGTAAGGAGTGTAGGGGGTCACAGAGATGGGGAGGGGTGTAGGGGTCACGGAGATGGGGAGAGGTGTAGGGGTCACAGAGACGGGGTGGGTGTAGGGGTCACAGAGATGGCGAAGTGTATAGGGGTCACGGAGATGGAGAGGTGTGTAGGGGGTCACAGAAATGGGGAGGGATGTAGGGGCCACGGAGACTGGTGGGGTGCAGGGGTCACAGAGACTGGGAGAGGTGTCGGGGCTCACAGAGACGGGGAGGGTGAAAGGGTCAGAGAGACGCGGAGAGGTGTAGGGTATCACAGAGATGGGGAGTGGTGTAGGGGTCACGGAGTCGGGGAGGTGTGTAGCGGTCAGAGAGACGGGGAGGGGTGTAGGGGTTCACAGAGATGGGGAGTGTGTAGGATTCACAGAGACGGGGACGGGTGCACGGGGATCACAGAGACCGAAAGGGGTGTAGGGGTCACAGAGATGGGGAGGGGTGTAAGGGTCGTGGAGATAGGGAGGGGTGTAGGGGGTCACAGAGACGGGGAGGAGTGTAGGGGTCACAGAGGCGGGGAGGGATGTGGGAGCTCACAGACAGAGAGGGGTGTAGGGGGGTCACAGAGATGGGGAAAGGTGTAGGAGGTCACAGAGACGGGTAGACATGAAGGCGTCACAGACGGGAAGGGGTGTAAGGGTCACGGAGACAGGGAGCGGTGTAAGGTTCACAGAGACGGGGAGAAGTGTAGGGTTCATGGAAACTAGTAAGGGTGTAGGGGTCACAGAGATGGGGAAGGGTTTAGGAGTCAGAGAGACGGGGAGCGGTGTTGGGGTCACAGAGATGGTGAGGGTGTAGGGGTCACAGAGACGGGGATGGGCGTAGGGGTCACAGAGTTGGAGAGGGGTATAGGGGTCATGGAGAAGGGGTGGGTTGTAGGGGTAATGGAGAAAGGGAGGGGTGTAGGGGTCACAGAGACAGAACAGATGTGGGAGGTCACAGACAGGGAGGGGTGCCGGGTGTCACAGAGACGGGGAAGGGTTTAGGGGTCACCGAGACGGGTCGGTGTGTAACAGGACACAGGGATGTGCAGGGGTGTAGGGGCCATGGAGATGGGTGGGGTGTAGGGGTCACAGAGACGGGGAGGGGTGTAGGGGATCACAGAGATGGGGAGGGGTGTGGGGGATCACAGAGATGGGGAGAGGTGTAGGGGTCACAGAGATGGGGTGAGTGTATGGGTCACAGACGGCGAAGTGTGTAGGGGTCACAGACATGGGGAAGTGTGTAGGAGGTCACAGAGATGGGGAGGGGTGTAGGGGCCATGGAAACTGGTGGGGTGCAGGGGTCACAGAGACTGGGAGGGGTGTAGGGGGTCACAGAGACGGGGACAGATGTAGGGGTCACGGAGACTGGGAGAGGTGTCGGGGATCACAGAGACGGGGAGGGTGAAAGGGTCAGAGAGACGCGGAGAGGTGTAGGGTATCACAGAGATGGGGAGGTGTGTAAGGGTCGTGGAGATGGGGAGAGGTGTAGGGGGTCACGGAGACAGGGAGGAGTGTAGGGGGTCACAGAGATGGGGAGGAGTGTAGGGAGTCACGGAGAAAGGGAGGGGTGTAGAGGGGTCACAGATGGGGAAAGGTGTAGGAGGTCACAGAGATGGGTAGACATGAAGGCGTCACAGACGGGAAGGGGTGTAAGGGTCACGGAGACAGGGAGCGGTGTAAGGTTCACGGAGACGGGGAGCGGTGTGGTTGTCACAGAAACAGGGAGGCCTGTAGGGGTCACAGAGACGGGGAGAAGTGTAGGGTTCATGGAAACTAGTAAGGGTGTAGGGGATCACAGTGATGGGGAGGGGTGTAGGGGTCACAGAGATGGGTAAGGGTTTAGGAGTCAGAGAGACGGAGAGCGGTGTTGAGGTCACAGAGATGGTGAGGGTGTAGGAGTCACAGAGACGGGGATGGGTGTAGGGGTCACAGAGTTGGAGGGGGGTATAGGGGTCATGGAGAAGGGGAGTGGTGTAGGGGTCACAGAGACGGAACAGATGTGGGAGGTCACAGACAGGGAGGGGTGCAGGGGGTCACAGAGACGGGGAAGGGTTCAGGGGTCACCGAGACGGGTCGGTGTGTAACAGGACACAGGGATGTGGAGGGGTGTAGGGGCCATGGAGATGGGTGGGGTGTAGGGGTCACAGAGACGGGGAGGGTTGTAGGGGATCACAGAGACTGGGAGGGGTGTGGGGGATCACAGAGATGGGGAGAGGTGTAGGGGTCACAGAGACGGGGTGAGTGTATGGGTCACAGACGGCGAAGTGTGTAGGGGTCACGGACATGGGGAAGTGTGTAGGAGGTCACAGAGATGGGGAGGGGTGTAGGGACCATGGAAACTGGTGGGGTGCAGGGGTCACAGAGACTGGCAGGGGTGTAGGGGATCACAGAGACTGGGACAGGTGTAGGGGTCACGGAGACTGGGAGAGGTGTCGGCGATCACAGAGACGGGGAGGGTGAAGGGGTCAGAGAGACGGGGAGCGGTGTAGGGGTCACGGAGACGGAGAGGTGTGTAGCGGTCACAGAGATGGGGAGGGGTGTAGGGGGGCACGGAGGTGAAGAGGGGTGTAGGGGCCATGGAGATGGGTGGGGTGTAGGGGTCACGGAGACGGGGTTGGGTGTAGGGGTCATGGAGATGGGGAGGGATGTAGGGGTCACAGAGCAGGGGAGCGATGTGGGAGATCACAAATGGGGAGGGATTTAGGGGTCACAGAGACAAGAGGGGTTTTGGGGTCACGGAGAAGGGAAGGGGTGTAGAGGATCACAGAGACGAAGAGGGGTGTAGGGTTCACGGAGATGTGGAAGGATGTCGGGGTCACGGAGACGAGGAGGGGTTTAGGGGTCATAGAGACTGGGAGAGATGTGGGAGATCACGAATGGGAAGGGGTTTAGGGGATCAAAGAGACGGTGAGTGGTGTAGGAGGTGACAGAGACGGTGGGGTGTAGGGGTCACAGAGACGGAGGGGTGTAGCGGGTCACAGAGATGGAGAGGGGTGTAGGGGTCACAGAGAAGGTGAGTGGTGTAGGAGGTGACAGAGACGGAGAGGGGTGTAGGGGTCACAAAGAATGGAAGGGGTGTAGGGGGTCACAGAGACGGGGAGGGGTGTAGGGGCCATAGAGACTGGTGGGGTGCAGGGATCACAGAGACTTGGAGGGGTGTAGGGAATCACAGAGACAGGGAGGGGTGTAGGGGCCATAGAGACTGGTGGGGTGCAGGGATCACAGAGACTTGGAGGGGTGTAGGGAATCACAGAGACAGGGAGAGTGAAGGGGTCAGAGAGACAGGGAGAGGTGTCGGGAATCACAGAGATGGGGAGGATGAAGGGGTCAGAGAGATGGGGAGGGTGGAGGGGTCAGAGAGACGGGGAGAGGTGTAGGGGTCACAGAGAGGGGGAGGTGTGTAAGATTTACAGAGACGGGGACGGGTGCACGGGGATCACGGAGACTGAAAGGGGTGTAGGGGTCACAGAGATGGGGAGAGGTGTAAGGGTTGTGGAGACAGGGAGGAGTGTAGGGGGTTGCAGAGAAAGGGAGGGGTGTAGGGGGTCACGGAGACGGGGAGGGGTGTAGGGGGTCTCAGAGACGGGGAGGAGTGTAGGGGGTTGCGGAGAAAGGGAGGGGTGTAGGGGGTCACAGAGACAGGGATGGGTGAAGGGGTCACAGAGATGGGGAGGGGTGTAGGAGTCTCGGAGATAGGGAGCGGTGTAGTGGTCACAGAGAAGGGGAGAGGTGTAGAGGTCACGGAGACGGGGAGGCGTGCAGGGGTCACAGAGATGGGGAGGGGTGTAGGGGTCAGGGGGACAGAGGGGTGTAGGGGTCACAGAGACGGAGAGGGGTGTAGCGCGACACAGAGATGGGGAGAGGTGTAGGGGTCACAGAGATGGGGAAAGGTGTAGGAGGTGACAGAGATGGGGATTGGTGTAGGGGTCACAGAGACGGGGAGGAGTGTAGGGGTCATGGAAACGGGTAGGAATGTGGGAGATCACAGACAGGGAGGGGTGTAGAAGGTCACAGAGATGGGGAGGGATGTAAGGGATCACGGAGACGAGGGGGGGTGTAAGGGTCACGGAGACAGAGAGGAGTGTAGGGTTCACAGAGAAGGGGAGGGGTGTAGGGGTCACGGAGACTGGGAAGGGTGTAGGGGATCGCAGCGATGAGAAGGGGTGTAGGGGTCACAGAGATGGGGAGCAGTGTAAGGGTCACAAAGACGGGGAAGGGTGCGGGAGTCAGAGTGATGGGGAGGGGTGTAGGAGTCACAGAGATGGTGAGGGTGTAGGGATCACAGAGACGGGGAGGGGTGTGGAGGTCACAGAGTTGGAGAGGGGTGTAGGGGTCATGGAGAAGGGGAAGGTTGTAGGAGTCACTGAGAAGGGGAGGGGTGTAGCAGTCACAGAGACGGAGAGGGGTTTAGGGGTCACGGAGACGGGTCGGTGTGTAACGGGACACAGAGACGTGGAGGGATGTAGAGGGTCACAGAGACGGGGAGGGGTGTATGGGGTCACGGAGACGGGGATAGGTGTAGGGGTCACGGAGACAGGGAGAGGTGTCGGGAATCACAGAGACGGGGAGGGTGAAGGGGTTAGAGAAACAGGGAGTGGTGTAGGGGTCACGGAGAGGGGGAGGTGTGTAGCGGTCAGAGAGACGGGGAGGGGTGTAGGGGAGTGGGGAGTGTGTAGGATTCACAGAAACGGGGACGGGTGCACGGGGATCACGGAGACCGAAAGGGGTGTAGGGGTCACAGAGATGGGGAGGGGTGTAGGGGATCATGGAGACGGGGAGGGATGTAGGGGGTCACAGAGGCAGGGAGGGATGTGGGAGCTCACAGACGGAGAGGGGTGTAGGGGGGTCACAGAGATGGGGAGGGGTGTAGGGGTCACAGAGAAGGGGAGGGGTGTAGGGGTCACGGAGACGGGGTGGGGTGCAGGGGTCACCGAGATGGGGAGGTTTGTAGGGATCACAGGGACAGGGAGGGGTGCAGGGGTCACAGAGACGGTGAGGTCTGTAGGGGTCACAGGGACAAGGAGGGGTGTAGGGGGTCAGAGAGACGGTAGGGGTGTAGGGGTTACAGAGACGGGGAGGGGTGTAGGGGTTACAGAGACAGGGAGGGGTGTAGGGGTCACGGAGACAGAGAGGGGTGTAGAGGTCACAGAAGGGGAGGGGTGTGGGGGTGACAGAGACTGGGAAGGATGTAGGGGTCACAGAGACGGGGATGGGTGCACGGGGATCACGGAGACCACGACGGGTATAGGGATCACAGAGACAGGGAGGGGTGTAGGGGTCACAGAGACGGAGAGGGGTTTAGGGGATACGGAGACGGGTCTTTGTATAACGGGACCCAGAGATGTGGAGGGGTGTAGTGGTCATGGAGACGGGTAGGGTGTAGGGGTCACAGAGACGTTGAGGTATGTAGAGGGTCACAGAGACGGGGAGGGGTGTAGGAGCCATAGAGACTGGTGGGGTGCAGGGGTCACAGAGACTGGGAGGGATGTAGGAGGTCACGGAGACGGGGATAGGTGTAGGGGTCACGGAGACAGGGAGAGGTGTCGGGAATCACAGAGACGGGGAGGGTGAAGGGGTCAGAGAGACGGGGCGAGGTGTAGGGGTCACAGAGACGGGGAGTGGTGTAGGGGTCACGGAGAGGGGGAGGTGTGTAGCGGTCAGAGAGACGGGGAGGGGTGTAGGGGTCACGGAGACAGAGAGGGGTGTAGAGGTCACAGAAGGGGAGGGGTGTGGGGGTGACAGAGACTGAGAAGGATGTAGGGGTCACAGAGACGGGGATGGGTGCACGGGGATCACGGAGACCACGACGGGTATAGGGATCACAGAGACAGGGAGGGGTGTAGGGGTCACAGAGACGGAGAGAGGTTTAGGGGATACGGAGACGGGTCTTTGTATAACGGGACCCAGAGATGTGGAGGGGTGTAGTGGTCATGGAGACGGGTAGGGTGTAGGGGTCACAGAGACGTTGAGGTATGTAGAGGGTCACAGAGACGGGGAGGGGTGTAGGGGCCATAGAGACTGGTGGGGTGCAGGGGTCACAGAGACTGGGAGGGATGTAGGGGGTCACGGAGACGGGGATAGGTGTAGGGGTCACGGAGACAGGGAGAGGTGTCGGGAATCACAGAGACGGGGAGGGTGAAGGGGTCAGAGAGACGGGGAGTGGTGTAGAGGTCACGGAGAGGGGGAGGTGTGTAGCGGTCAGAGAGACGGGGAGGGGTGTAGGGGTTACAGAGACAGGGAGGGGTGTAGAGGTCACTGAGACAGAGAGGGGTGTAGAGGTCACAGACGGGGAGGGATGTGGGGGTGACAGAGACTGGGAAGGATGTAGGGGTCACAGAGACAGGGATGGCTGTAGGGGTCAGGGAGACGGGAAGGGGTGTAAGGGTCACGGAGACGGAGGGGTGTAGGGGTCACGGAGACAGGGAGGGGTGTAAGGGTCACGGAGACAGGGAGGGGTGTTGGGGGTCACAAAGACGGGGAGGGGTGTAGGGGGTCGCTGAGACGGGGAGGAGTGCAGGGTTCACAGAGACTGGGAAGGGTGTAGGGGATCACAGCGATGGGGAGGGGTGTAGGGTTCACAGAGATGGGGTGGGGTGTAGGGTGTCACAGAGACGGAGGGGTCTAGGGTATCACATAGATGGGGACGGGTTTAGGGATCAGGGGAACGGGGTGGGGTGTCGGGGGTCACAGAGACGGGGAGGGGTGTAGGGGGGCACGTAGATGAAGAGGGGTGTAGGAGTCACGGAGACGGGGAAGGAGGTAGGGGTCAAGGAGACGGGGAGGGGTGTAGGGGTCACAGAGTGGGGAGCGATGTGGGACATCACAAACGGGGAGGGATTTAGGTGTCACAGAGACGAAGAGGGGTTTAGGGGATACGGAGACGGGTCGATGTGTAACAGGACCCAGAGATGTGGAGGGGTGTAGTGGTCATGGAGACGGGTAAGGTGTAGGGGTCACAGAGACGTTGAGGTATGTAGAGGGTCACAGAGACGGGGAGGGGTGTAGGGGGTCACGGAGACGGGGATAGGTGTAGGGGTCACGGAGACAGGGAGAGGTGTCGGGAATCACAGAGACGGGGAGAGTGAAGGGGTCAGAGAGACGGGGAGAGGTGTAGGGGTCACAGAGACGGGGAGTGGTGTAGAGGTCACGGAGAGGGGGAGGTGTGTAGCGGTCAGAGAGACGGGGAGGGGTGTAGGGGTTACAGAGACGGAGGGGTGTAGAGGTCACTGAGACAGAGAGGGGTGTAGAGGTCACAGACGGGGAGGGATGTGGGGGTGACAGAGACTGGGAAGGATGTAGGGGTCACAGAGACAGGGATGGCTGTAGGGGTCAGGGAGACGGGAAGGGGTGTAAGGGTCACGGAGACGGAGGGGTGTAGGGGTCACGGAGACAGGGAGGGGTGTAAGGGTCACGGAGACAGAGAGGGGTGTAGGGGGTCACTGAGACGGGGAGGAGTGCAGGGTTCACAGAGACTGGGAAGGGTGTAGGGGATCACAGCGATGGGGAGGGGTGTAGGGTTCACAGAGATGGGGTGGGGTGTAGGGTGTCACAGAGACGGAGGGGTCTAGGGTATCACATAGATGGGGGTGGGTTTAGGGGTCAGGGAGACGGGGTAGGGTGTAGGGGGTCACAGTGAAGGGGAGGGGTGTAGGGGGGCACGTAGATGAAGAGGGGTGTAGGAGTCACGGAGACGGGGAAGGAGGTAGGGGTCAAGGAGACGGGGAGGGGTGTAGGGGTCACAGAGTGGGGAGCGATGTGGGACATCACAAACGGGGAGGAATTTAGGGGTCACAGAGACGAAGAGGGGTTTTGGGGTCACGGAGAGGGGAAAGGGTGTAGAGGGTCACAGAGACGAAGAGGGGTGTAGGGTTCACGGAGATGTGGAAGGATGTAGGGGTCACGGAGATGGGGGGGTTTAGGGTGTCACAGACGGTGAGTGGCGTAGGAGGTGACAGAGACGGAGGGGTGTAGGGGTCACAGAGACAAGAAGGGGTGTAGGGAGTCACAGAGATGGGGAGGTGTGTAGGGGTCACGGAGACTGGGAAGGGTGTAGGGGATCACAGCGATGAGGAGGTGTGTAGGGCACAGAGACAGGAAGGGGTGTGGGGATCACGGAGACGTGGGGGTGTAGGGGTTACGGATACTGGGAAGGGTGTAGGGGATCACAGTGATGAGGAGGGGTGTAGGGGTCACAGAGATGGGGATGGGTGTAGGGGTCACAGAGGCGGGGAGGGATGTGGGAGCTCACAGACAGAGAGGGGTGTGGGGGGTCACAGAGATGGGGAGGGGTGTAGGAGTCACGGAGATGGAGAGGGGTGCAGGGGTCACAGAGACGGGGAGGGGTGTAAGGGTCACGGAGACAGGGAGGGGTGTAGGGGTCACAGAGACAGGGAGCGGTTTTTAGGCTCACGGAGACGGGGAGCGGTGTGGTTGTCACAGAAACAGGGAGGCCTGCAGGGGTCACAGAGACCGGGAGAAGTGTAGGGTTCATGGAGACTGGGATGGGTGTAGGGGATCACAGCGATGGGGAAGGGGTGTAGGGTGTCACAGAGACGGAGAGGTCTACGGTGTCACATAGATGGGGACGGGTTTAGGGATTACTGAGACAGGGAGGCGTGTAGGGGTCACGGAGACAGAGAGGGGTGTAGAGGTCACAGACGGGGAGCGGTGTGGGGGTGACAGAGACTGGGAAGGATGTAGGGGTCATGGAGACGGGGATGGCTGTAGGGGTCAGGGAGACGGGAAGGGGTGTAGGGGTCACGGAGATGGGTAGGTGTGTAATGGCTCACAGAGACTGGGAGCGGTGTAAGAGTCACGGAGACGGGGAGGTGTGTAGGGGTCACGGAGACGGGGAGGTGTGTAGCGGTCAGAGAGACGGGGAGGGGTGTGGGGACCACAGAGATGGGGAGTGTGTCGGATTCACAGAGACGGGGACGGGTGCACGGGGATCACGGGGACAAAAAGGGGTGTAGGGGTCACAGAGATGGGGAGGGGTGTAAGGGTCGTGGAGACAGGGAGTGGTGTAGGGGTCACGGAGACAGGGAGCGGTGTAAGGCTCACGGAGACGGGGAGCGGTGTGGTTGTCACAGAAACAGGGAGGTTTGTAGGGGTCACAGAGACGTGGGTTCATAGAGACTGGGAGCGGTGTAAGAGTCACGGAGACGGGGAGGTGTGTAGGGGTCACGGAGACGGGGAGGTGTGTAGCGGTCAGAGAGACGGGGAGGGGTGTGGGGACCACAGAGATGGGGAGTGTGTCGGATTCACAGAAACGGGGACGGGTGCACGGGGATCACGGAGACCAAAAGGGGTGTAGGGGTCACAGAGATGGGGAGGGGTGTAAGGGTCGTGCAGACAGGGAGGGGTGTAAGGGGTCACAAAGGCAGGGAGGGGTGTAGGGGGTCACAGAAATGGGGAGGAGTGTAGCGGGTCACGGAGAAAGGGAGGGGTGTAGGGGGATCACAGAGACAGTGAGGTGGGTAGGGGTCACAGGGACAGGAAGGGTTGTAGGGGGTCAGAGAGATGGGGAGGGGTGTATGGGTTACAGAAACAGGGAGGGGTGTAAGGGTCACGGAGACAGGGAGGGGTGTAGGGGTCACGGAGACGGAGGGGTGTAAGGGTCACGGAGACAGGGAGGGGTGTAGGGCTCGCGGAGACAGGGAGGGGTGTAAGGGTCACTGAGACAGGGAGCGGTGTAAGGCTCACGGAGACGGAGTGGTGTGGTTGTCACCGAAACGGAGGTCTGTAGGGGTCACATAGACGGGGAGAAGTGTAGGGTTCATGGAGACTGGGATGGGTGTAGGTGATCACAGCGATGGGGAGGGGTGTAGGGTTCACAGAGATGGGGAGCGGTGTAAGGTGTCACAGAGATGGAGTGGTCTAGGGTGTCACATAGATGAGAACGGGTTTAGAGGTTACAGAGACAGGGAGGGGTGTAGGGGTCACGGAGACAGAGAGGGGTGTAGAGATCACAGACGGGGACGGGTGTGGGGGTGTCAGAGACTGGGAACGATGTAGGGGTCACAGAGACAGGGATGGCTGTAGGGGTCAGGGAGACGGGAAGGGGTGTAGGGGTCACGGAGACAGGTAGGTGTGTAATGGGGCACAGAGACTGGGAGCGGTGTAAGGGTCACGGAGACGGGGAGGTGTGTAGCGGTCAGAGAGACGGGGAGGGGTGTGGGGTTCACAGAGATGGGGAGTGTGTAGGATTCACAGAGACGGGGACGGGTGCACGGGGATCACGGAGACCGAAAGGGGTTTAGGGGTCACAGAGATTGGGAGGGGTGTAAGGGTCGTGGAGACAGGGAGTGGTGTAGGGGTCACGGAGACAGGGAGCGGTGTAAGGCTCAAGGAGACGGGGAGCGGTGTGGTTGTCACAGAAACAGGGAGGTTTGTAGGGGTCACAGAGACGTGGGTTCATAGAGACTGGGAGCGGTGTAAGAGTCACGGAGACGGGGAGGTGTGTAGGGGTCACGGAGACGGGGAGGTGTGTAGCGGTCAGAGAGACGGGGAGGGGTGTGGGGACCACAGAGATGGGGAGTGTGTCGGATTCACAGAGACGGGGACGGGTGCACGGGGATCACGGAGACCAAAAGGGGTGTAGGGGTCACAGAGATGGGGAGGGGTGTAAGGGTCGTGGAGACAGGGAGGGGTGTAAGGGGTCACAAAGGCAGGGAGGGGTGTAGGGGGTCACAGAAATGGGGAGGAGTGTAGGGGGTCACGGAGAAAGGGAGGGGTGTAGGGGGTCACAGAGACGGGGATGGGATGTGGGAGCTCACAGACGGAGAGGGGTGTGGGGGGGTCACAGAGACAGTGAGGTGGGTAGGGGTCACAGGGACAGGAAGGGTTGTAGGGGGTCAGAGAGATGGGGAGGGGTGTATGGGTTACAGAAACAGGGAGGGGTGTAAGGGTCACGGAGACAGGGAGGGGTGTAGGGGTCACGGAGACGGAGGGGTGTAAGGGTCACGGAGACAGGGAGGGGTGTAGGGCTCACGGAGACAGGGAGGGGTGTAAGGGTCACTGAGACAGGGAGCGGTGTAAGGCTCACGGAGACGGAGTGGTGTGGTTGTCACCGAAACGGAGGTCTGTAGGGGTCACATAGACGGGGAGAAGTGTAGGGTTCACGGAGACTGGGATGGGTGTAGGTGATCACAGCGATGGGGAGGGGTGTAGGGTTCACAGAGATGGGGAGCGGTGTAGGGTGTCACAGAGATGGAGTGGTCTAGGGTGTCACATAGATGAGAACGGGTTTAGAGGTTACAGAGACAGGGAGGGGTGTAGGGGTCACGGAGACAGAGAGGGGTGTAGAGATCACAGACGGGGACGGGTGTGGGGGTGTCAGAGACTGGGAACGATGTAGGGGTCACAGAGACAGGGATGGCTGTAGGGGTCAGGGAGACGGGAAGGGGTGTAGGGGTTACGGAGACAGGTAGGTGTGTAATGGGGCACAGAGACTGGGAGCGGTGTAAGGGTCACGGAGACGGGGAGGTGTGTAGCGGTCAGAGAGACGGGGAGGGGTGTGGGGTTCACAGAGATGGGGAGTGTGTAGGATTCACAGAGACGGGGACGGGTGCACGGGGATCACGGAGACCGAAAGGGGTTTAGGGGTCACAGAGATTGGGAGGGGTGTAAGGGTCGTGGAGACAGGGAGTGGTGTAGGGGTCACGGAGACAGGGAGTGGTGTAGGGGTCACGGAGACAGGGAGCGGTGTAAGGCTCACGGAGACGGGGAGCGGTGTGGTTGTCACAGAAACAGGGAGGTTTGTAGGGGTCACAGAGACGTGGGTTCATAGAGACTGGGAAGGGTGTAGGGGATCACAGCGATGGGGAGGGCTGTAGGGTGTCACAGAGACAGAGGGGTCTAGGGTATCACATAGATGGGGACGGGTTTAGGGGTCACAGAGACGGGGTGGGGTGTAGGGGGTTACAGAGATGAAGAGGGGTGTAGGGGTAACAGAGACGGGGAAGGAGGTAGGGGTCATGGAGATGGGGTTGGGTGTAGGGGTCATGGAGACGGGGAGGGGCGTAGGGGTCACAGAGCAGGGAAGCGATGTGGGAGATCAGAAACGGGGAAGGATCTAGGGTCACAGAGACGAAGAGGGGCATATGGTTCACGGAGTTGTGGAAGGGTGTAGGGGTCACGGAGATGGGGAGGGGTGTAGGGGTCACAGAGACGGGGAGGGGTGTAGGGGGTCACAGCAACAGGGAGGGGTGTAGGGGTCACAGAGACGGGGAGGGGTGTAGGGGGTCACAAAGATGGGGAGGGGTGTAAGGGATCACGGAGACGGGGGGTGTAAGGGTCACGGAGATGGCGAAGGGTGTAGAGGTCATGGAGATGGAGAGGGGTGTAGGGGTCATGGAGAAGGGGAGGGGTGTAGGGGTCACGGAGAAGGGGAGGGTTGTAGGGGTCACGGAGACTGGGAAGGGTGTAGGGGATCACAGCGATGAGGAGGGGTGTAGGGGTCACAGAGATGGGGAGCAGTGTAAAGGTCACGGAGATGGGGAAGGGTGCAGGAGTCAGAGAGATGGGGAGGGTGTAGGGGTCACAGAGATGGTGAGGGTGTAGGGGGTCACAGCGACGGGGATGGGTGCACGGGGATCACGGAGACCAAGAGGGGTGTAGGGATCACAGAGATGGGGAGGGGTGTGGGGGTCACAGAGTTGGAGAGGGTTGTAGGGGTCATGGAGAAGGGGAGGGTTGTAGGGGTCACGGAGAAGGGGAGGGGTGTAGAGGTCACAGAGAGACAGAGAGCTGTTTAGGGGTCATGGAGACGGGTCGGTGTGTAACGGGACACAGAGATGTGGATGGGTGTAGGGGCCATGGAGATGGGTGTGGTGCAGGTGTCACAGAGACAGTGAGAGGTGTAGGGGATCAAAGAGACGGGAGGGGTGTGGGGGATCACAGAGATGGGGAGGGGTGTAGGGATCATAGAGACGGGGAGGAGTGTAGGGGTTACAGAGACAGAGGGGGTGTAGTGGTCACGGAGACAGAGAGGGGTGTAGAGGTCACAGATGTGGAGGAGTGTGGGGGTGACAGAGACTGGGAAGGATGTAGGGGTCACGGAGACAGGGATGGCTGTATGGGTCAGGGAGACGGGAAAGGGGGTAGGGGTCACAGAGACGGGTAGGTGTGTAATGGGACACAGAGATGGGGAGCGGTGTAGGGGTCACGGAGACAGGACGGTGTGTAGCGCTCAGAGAGATGGGGAGGGGTGTGGGGGTCACAGAGATGGGGAGTGTGTAGGATTCACAGAGACGAGGACGGGTGCACGGGGATCACGGAGACCGAAAGGGGTGTAGGGGTCACAGAGATGGGGAGGGGTGTAAGGGTCGCGGAGACAGGGAGCATTGTAGGGGGTCACGGAGATGGGGAGGGGTGTTGGGGGTCACAGAGACAGGGAGGGATGTGGGAGCTCACAGACGGAGAGGGGTGTGGGGGGGTCACAGAGATGGGGAGGGGTGTAGGAGTCACGGAGATGGAGAGGGATGTAGGGGTCACGGAGACGGGGAGGGGTGCAGGGGTCACAGAGACGGGGAGGGGTGCCGGAGTCACAGAGACGGGGAGGTGTGTAGGCGTCACGGAGAAAGAAGGGGATGTAAGGTCACTGAGATAGGGAGGGGTGTAGCACAACTCAGACGGGGAGAGGTGTAGGGGTCACAGAGAGGGGGAGGTGTGTAGCGGTCACAGAGATGGGGAGTGTGTAGGATTCACAGAGACAGGGACGGGTGCACGGGGATCACAGAGAAGGGGAGGGGTGGGGTGTAGAGGTCACGGAGACTGGGAAGGGTGTAGGGGATCACAGCGATGAGGAGGGGTGTAGGGGTCACAGAGATGGGGAGCAGTGTAAAGGTCACGGAGACGGGGAAGGGTGCAGGAGTCAGAGAGATGGGGAGGGGTGTAGGGGTCACAGAGATGGTGAGGGTGTAGGGGTCACAGCGACGGGGATGGGTGCACAGGGATCACGGAGACCAAGAGGGATGTAGGGATCACAGAGACGGGGAGGGGTGTGGGGGTCACAGAGTTGGAGAGGGGTGTAGGGGTCACGGAGAAGGGGAGGGGTGTAGGGGTCACAGAGAGACAGAGAGCGGTTTAGGGGTCATGGAGACGGGTCGGTGTGTAACGGGACACAGAGATGTGGATGGGTGTAGGGGCCATGGAGATGGGTGGGGTGCAGGTGTCACAGAGACAGTGAGAGGTGTAGGGGATCATAGAGACGGGAGGGGTGTGGGGGATCACAGAGATGGGGAGGGGTGTAGCGGCCATGGAGACGGGTGTGGTGTAGGGGTCACAGAGACAGGGAGAGGTGTAGGAGATCATAGAGACAGGGAGGGGTGTGGGGGATCACAATGATGGGGAGAGGTGTAGGGGGTCACAGAGACGTTGAGGTGTGTAGGGGGTGACAGAGATGGGGAGCGCTGTAGGGGTCACGGATATGGTGAGAGGTGTAGGGGTCGCAGAGACTGGGTGGGAGTAGGGTTCACAGAGACGGGGAGGGGTGTAGGGGCCATAGAGACTGGTGGGGTGCAGGGGTCACAGTGACTGGGAGGGATATAGGGGGTCACGGAGACGGAGAGGTGTCGTGAATCACAGAGTCGGGGAGGGTGAAAGGGTCAGAGAGATGGGGAGGGGTGCAGGGGTCACAGTGACAGGAAGTGGTGTAGGAGTCACAGAGAGGGGGAGGTGTGTAGCGTTCATAGAGACGGGGAGGGGTGTAGGGGGTCACAGAGATGGAGAAGAAATTGTTCCTAAAACATTGAGTGTTCATCATCAGGCTCCTGTACCTCCTCCCTGATGGTAGTAATGAGAGAGGGCATGTTCCAGATACTGAGAGTGCTTAGTGACAGATGCCACTTCCATCTTTTGGAGATGTTGGGGAGGCTAGTTCTCGTGTTGGAGTTTGGCTGAGTCTGTTGCCTTCATACCAGACGGTGATGCAACTAGTCAGAGTGCTCTCCACTCTAGAAACTTGCTTGAGTCTTTGGTGACATTACAAATCTCCTCAGACTCCTAACTGAGCAGAATCAAGCTTAGAAGGGAAGACAAAGGGTTAATTATGTCCCCACATGTTGCCAGCTGCAGTAGCTCAAGTGTTTACTATGTGGCGACGTTCTGTCACACAATCTGCCTTTGTGTTGAAGCAGGACCCAACTGATCAATGTCAATAGCAAACCACAGAGTCCCTCCCCCTGGTCCCCAGAAATTCCTGCTGCCCTGCCTTCCTCCTGCAATCTCCCTTCCCCCAGGTAAAGATTAAAGATCTAAAGATTAGCTTTATTTGTCAGTTACATTGAAACATCGAAACATATTGAGAAATGCATCAACAAGGTCTGAGTGTGTGCTTGGGGCAGCCCACCACGGTAGTCATGGGAGATTTCAGGTCGATTGGGAAAATCAGATTGGAATGCATACCAAGAAAGTGAGTTTGTTGAATTCCTACAAGATGGCTTTTTAGAGCAGTTTGTCATTAAGTCTGTTAGAGGATCAGCTATACTGGATTGGGTGTTATGTCATGAACCGGAGGTGATTAGGGAGCTTAAGATAAAAGAACCCTTAGGAGGCAGTGATCACAATATGATTGAGTTCAACTTGAAATGTGATAGGGAGAAAGTAAAGTCTAACATAGCAGTATTTCAGTGGAGTAAGGGAAATTACAGTGGTCTGAGAGAGGAGCTGGTCAAAGTAAACTGGAAAGAGATGCTGGCAGGGATATCAGCAGAGTAGCAATGGCATGAGTTTCTAGGAAAAATGAGGAAGGTGCAGGATAGATGTATTCCAGAAATGAAGGAATACTCAAATAGCAAAATAGTACAACTGTGGCTGCCAAGGGAAGTCAAAACTAATATAAAAGCAGAAGAGAGGGCATACAGCAAAACAAAAATTAGTGGGAACACAGAGGATCTACAGAGAGCAACTAAAAGAATCTTTAGGAGGGAAAAGATGAAATATGAAAGCATGTTAGTAAACAATATCAAAGTGGACAGTAAAAACTTTTTCCAGTATGTAAAACAATAAAAGAGAGATGAGAGTGGATATAGGATGGCTAGAAAATGAGGCCGGAGAAATAATAACTGGAGACAGGAGATAGCAGATAAACTAAATGAGTATTTTGCATCGGCATTTACTGTGGAAGACACTAGCAGTGTGCCAGATGTTGATAGGGCATGAGGGAAGAGAAGTGGGTGCAGTTGCAGTTACTATTACAAGGGGGAAGGTGCTCAAAAAGCTGAAAGACATAAAGGTACAATCAGTCCCCCAGGCCAGATGAATTACACTCTAGGGTTCTGAAAGAGGTAGCAGTAGAGACTGTGGAGGCATTAGCAATGATCTTGGCAAAAATCATTGGACTCTGACATGGTGCCAGAGGACTGGAAAATTGCAATTGTTATTTCACTCTTTAAGAAAGGAGGAAGGCAGCAGAAAGGAATTTGTGGACCAGCTGGCCTGACCTCAGTGGTTCAGAAGATGTTGGTTCGTTAAGGATGAGGTTAAAGAGTACTTGGTGCACAGGACAAGATAGGACAAAATCAGCATGGTTTCCTTAAGGGAAAATCTTGCCTGATGAACCTGATAGAATTATTTGAGGAGATTACATGTAGGGTAGATAAAGGGGATGTAGTGGATGTTGTATATTTGGACTTTCAGAAGGCCTTTGACAAGATGCCACACATGAGGCTGTTTACCAAGTTAAGAGCCCATGGTATTACAGGAAAGTTACTGGTATGGTTAGAGCATTGGCTGATTGGTAGGAGCCAGTGAGTAGGAAAAAAAGGATCCTTTTCTGGTTGGTTGCCAGTGACTAGTGTTGGTCCTCTGGGTTTGGTGTTGGGACTGCTTCTTTTTATGCTGTATATCAATGATTTAGATAATGGAATAGATGGCTTTGTTGCCAAGTTTACTGATAATACGAAAATTGATGGAGGAGCAGGTAGTGTTGAGGAAACCGGTTGTCATGGTCCGGTCCGTGAAGTCTGCATTCCGGTTCATGGTCCGGTCCATTGGCCCTTGCTCCAGGTTTTCCTGTCTACCCTGTTTCTGTTCCTGTTGAGCACTAATTGAAGCAGCTGATTCTCATTGGGGCTGGCTGCGTAAATACCTCTAGAGACCAGGGAGTGGCTGCTGGATTGTTTTTGTCCTTACTGTTTGTATCCCTTCCCCTGCCTTCTGTTTCCTTGCCTGAAGCCTTGCCCTGTCTTGCCGGTAACTCTTGCCTTGCCTCACCTGAAGTCTTGTCTTGGAGCCATCCTGTATCTAGGTCCCTTCCTGTCCCTTGCCTCCGTCGGGTAAGCCAGGCCAGATTGCCATTACCCTGTGGTGGGTTCTGTCCCTTCCTGTCCCTTGCCTCTGTCGGGTAAGTCAGGCCAGATTGCCGTTACCCTGCGGTGGGTTCTGTCCCTTGCCTCCGTCGGGTAAGCCAGGCCAGATTGCCGTTACCCTATGGTGGGTTCTGTCCCTTCCTGTCCCTTGCCTCCGTCCGGTAAGTTAGGCCAGATTGCCGTTACCCTGCGGTGTGTTCTGTCCCTTCCTGTCCCTTGCCTCCGTCGGGTGGAGATCCACGCCCTGCCCTCAAGTCTCTAGCCGAGCCTCACCCCAAGCCAAGCTTCAAGACCCCAAGCCTCAAGCCTCTAATCTCAAGCCTTGCTTCAAGTCTCTAGTCTTAAGCCTCTGGTCCCGAGCCTCGCCTCAAGTCTCTGATCCCGAGCCTCAAGTCTCAAACCTCGCCTCAAGTCCCAAGCCTGAAGACTCTAGCCTCGTCCTGCCTGCCAGCCAAGTCCTTGCCTAGTCCTGGGGGTCCAAGCCAGAGGCAAGACCCAGATTCTGGGTCCTTGTCCAGTCTCTGGCTCGGAGTCCAAGCCCTGGCTCCTAGCTCTGTTGTGCTGTCCTGTTCTGGGTTCCCGGTTTTCGTGTCCATATCCTAGCCCTCACCCTGTATCCTAGTCCTGTCCCTAGTACTTAATTGTCTGTGTCTTGCACTTGGGTCCGTTCCCAGCCACCACCCTATGACACCAGTAGGATGCAGAAGAACTTAGACAGATTAGGAGAATGGGCAGGAGATTGGCAAATGAAATTCAATGTTGGAAAATGCATGGTCATGCACTTTGGTAGTAGAAATAAATTTGCAGACTATTTTCTAAATGGGGAGAAAATCCAAAAGTCTGAGATGCAAAGAGACTTGGGAGTCCTTGTGCAGAACACCCTGAAGGTTAGCTTTCAGGTAGAGTTGGTGGTGAGGAAGGCAAATGCCATGTTAGCATTCATTTCAAAGGCAGGGATGTGATGCTGAGGCTTAATAACATAGAACATAGAATAGTACAGCACAGTACAGGCCCTTCGGCCCACATTGTTGTGCCGACCCTCAAACCCTGCCTCCCATATAACCCCCCCACCTTAAATTCCTCTATATACCTGTCCAGTAGTCTCTTAAATTTCACTAGTGTATCTGCCTCCACCACTGACTCAGGCAGTGCATTCCATGCACCAACCACTCCGAGTAAAAAACCTTCCTCTAATATCCCCCTTGAACTTCCCACCCCTTACCTTAAAGCCATGTCCTCTTGTATTGAGCAGTGGTGCCCTGGGGAAGAGGCGCTGGCTATCCACTCTATCTATTCCTCTTAATATCTTGTATACCTCTATTATGTCTCCTCTCATTCTTCTTCTCTCCAAAGAGTAAAACCCTAGCTCCCTTAATCTCTGATCATAATGCATACTCTCTAAACCAGGCATCATCCTGGTAAATCTCCTCTGTACCCTTTCCAATGCCTCCATATCCTTCCTATAGTGAGGCGACCAGAACTGGACACAGTACTCCAAGTGTGGCCTAACCAGAGATTTATAGAGCTGCATCATTACAGCGCGACTCTTAAACTCTATCCCTCGACTTATGAAAGCTAACACCCCATAAGCTTTCTTAACTACCCTATCTACCTGTGAGGCAACTTTCAGGGATCTGTGGACATGTACCCCCAGATCCCTCTGCTCCTCCACACTACCAAGTATCCTGTCATTTACTTTGTACTCTGCCTTGGAGTTTGTCCTTCCAAAGTGTACCACCTCACACCTCTCTGGGTTGAACTCCATCTGCTACTTCTCAGCCCACTTCTGCAACCTATCAATATCCCTCTGCAATCTTCGACAATCCTCCACACTATCTACAACTCCACCAACCTTTGTGTCATCTGCAAACTTGCCAACCCACTCTTCTACCCCCACATCCAGGTTGTTAATAAAAATCACGAAAAGTAGAGGTCCCAGAACCGATCCTTGTGGGACACCACTTGTCACAACCCTCCAATCCGAATGAACTCCCTCCACCACGACCCTCTGCCTTCTGCATGCAAGCCAATTCTGAATCCACCTGGCCAAACTTCCCTGGATCCCATGCCTTCTAACTTTCTGAATAAGCCTACCGTGTGGAACCTTGTCAAATGCACTACCCTCATCTATATGCCTGGTCACCTCCTCAAAGAACTCTATCAGGCTTGTTAGACACGATCTGCCCTTCACAAAGCTATGCTGACTGTCCCTGATCAGACCATGATCCTAACTCTAAGAATCTTTTCCAACAGCTTTCCCACCACAGACGTAAGGCTCACTGGTCTATAATTACCCAGATTATCCCTACTACCTTTTTTGAACAAGGGGACAACATTCGCCTCCCTTCAATCCTACGGTACCATTCCCGTAGACAACAAGGGCATAAAGATCCTAGCCGGAGGCTCAGCAATCTCTTCCCTCGCCTCGTGGAGCAGCCTGGGGAATATTCCGTCAGGCCCCTGGGACTTATCCGTCCTAATGTATTTTAACAACTCCAACACCTCCTCTCCCTTAATATCAACATGCTCCAGAACATCAACCTCACTCATATTGTCCTCACCGTCATCAAGTTCCCTCTCATTGGTGAATACCGAAAAGAAGTATTCACTGAGGACCTCACTCACTTCCACAGCCTCCAGGCACATCTTCCCACCTTTATCTCTAATCGGTCCTACCTTCACTCCTGTCATCTTTTTGTTCTTCACATAATTGAGGAATGCCTTGGGGTTTTCCTTTACCCTACTCGCCAAGGCCCTGGTGAGGCCTCACCTTGAGTATTTTTTTAGATTATGAGGACACTCAGTCCTCGTTTATTGTCATTTAGAAATGCATGCATACACTAAGAAATGATACAATGTTCCTGCAGAATGATATCACAAAAAAAAGGACAAACCAAAGACTAACACTGACAAGACCACATAATTATAGCATATAGTTACAGTAGTGCAAAGCAATACCATAATTTGATAAAGAGCAGACCATGGGCACGGTAAAAAAAAGTCTCAAAGTTCCGATCGACTCCTGATAGCAGGCGGCAGAAGGGAGAAACTCTCATAAACTCTCTGCCATAAACCTCCAGGCACCAACAACTGTTGATGCATTGGAAGCACCTGACCATAGCTGACTCTGAGTTCATCCGAAAACTTCGCTGCTCTGACCAGCCCTCCGACACCAAGCACCGAGCACCATCTATGCCAAGCGCTTCAACCCCCTCTCGGCCGCTGAGCAACAAGCAAAGCCGAGGACTTGGGGCCGTCCCCTCCAGAGATTCTGGATCACACAGTAACAGCGGCAGCGAAACAGGCATTTCAGAAGTTTCTCCAGATGTTCCTCCGTTGTTTCACCTTTTTCTCCATCAAATCAGAATTGTGCACGGCACCCTACTTGACAGATTACAGATATCAGTCGCACCGCCATCTTCTCCTGCCCCTCTAGTGAATAGTTTTGGTCTCCTCATCTCAGGAGAGATGTGCTGGCATTGGAGAGGGTTCCAAGGAGGTTCACAAGGACAATTCCAGGAAAGAAAGGGTTATCATAAGAGGAATGTTTGATGGCTCTGGATCTGTATTCTCTGGAATTCAGAAGGATGAGGAGGGATCTCACTGAAACCTTTTGAATATTGGAAGTCCCAGACAGTATAGATGTGGGAAGGATGTTTCCCATGGTGGGAGAATCTAGGACAAGAGGGCACAGCATCAGGATATTGGGGCATCCATTTGAAACAGATGTGGAGAAATTTCTTCAGTCAGAGGGTTGAAGAATTTGTTACCACAGGCAGCTGTGGAGACCAGGTTGTTAGATGTATTTAAGGCAGACACTGATAGGTGCTTGATTGGACATGGCATCAAAGGTTACGGGGAGAAAGCTGAGGAGAGGGAAAAATGATCGGCCATGATGGAATGGTGGAGCAGACTCAATGATCCAAATGGCCTTATGGTGAAATGTTGCCATCCTTCTGGCACACATCTGGCATGGCCACAACTTACTAACCCTCCACTGCATCATGGAGTGTACAGACGTGGTGACCGCAGCACCCAGAGGAAACCCACACAGAGAATGGAGAGAACATACAAACTCCTTACAGTCAGTGGTGGAAAATTAACTGGTCAGTGGTGCTGTAAATTGTTAGGCTACCGAGCCACCCCAGGTACAGGGTCCTTCCAGCCTGATCCTCCACCATCCCAATGTGGTCTCCCCATTGTCCCTGTTCTCTACCATCCCCAGTGTGGTCTTCCCATTGCCCCTGGACCACTGGGTCAGCCACAGCTCGGGAAAGGGCAGGTGTTACTGTGGACCCTTGAATCAGCCAGTCAGTCTCAGAGGCCTGTTCTGGGAGACAGAGCAGGGATCATTGCTGGGAAGTGTCGGGAGTGGCGCTTCGACACACACTGGGGAATCTTCATACTGAGGGAGTCGGGAGAGATGAGTGAGATTGTCTGGATGAACTTGGAGCCTTTGTGACATGCTGAAGTATGAGAGAGATGTAAGGTGAATCAGCAGGGCGCACGCCGCTAGGGCACCACTCCCGTCCTCCTACTCACTATCCCTCTCTTCCCCCCAACCCTTCCCTCCTCCCAAACCCACTGCTCCTCCTAACCCATCTCTCCTCCAACCCCTCTTCCCCAAACCCCACTCTCCACAAACTCTCTCTCGGTCCTAACCTCTCTCTCCTCAACACCCCTCTCCCTCTCACTCTCTTGCCTAACCCCTCTTTCTCTCCCCAACCCCTCTCGCTGCAACCACCCTCTCTCTCTCCAAACTATCTCCCAACCCCTCTCCCCCAGACTCCTCCCCTAACCCATAACACTTCTATCCCCAACACTTCTCTCCCGACCCCCCTTTCCCCAACCCCTCTCTCCCTACCAACCCTCCTCCCCTAAACCCTCTCTCTCCCACTATCCCTAAACCCTCTCTTCACCACCCCCATACTTCACACTTTTATCCCCTACTTATTTCCCCAACCCCTCTGATGCCTAACCCTCTCTCCTCAACCCATCTCTCCCCATCCCCTTTCTCCCCAACTCCTCTTACCCCAAGCACTCTCTCCACTAAACCCCTCTCTCCCCCAAACCCTCACCCCTCCTAAACCCTCTTTCCAACCCCTCTTGCTCTCCCAATCCTACTCTCCCCAAAACTTCTCTCTCCCCAACCAATCTCTCTCCCAACCCCTCTCCCCAATCTCTCTCTCTCCCAACTCCTCTCTCCCCCAAAATTTCTCTCTCTCCCCAACCTTTTCTCTCTCCCCCAATCTCTCTCTCCCAACTCTTCTTACCTAACACTTCTCTCCCCAACCCCTCTCCTGCCTAACACCCCTCTCCCCAACTCCCCTTACTCCAAGTTCTTACTCCCCTACTCCTCTCTCCCCTACCCCCTCTCCCCAAATCCTCTCTCCCCATCCCCTCTTCCCCAACCCCCCCTCCCCAAATCCTCCCTCTCTCTCTCTCCCAATCCCTCTTTCTTCAACCCCTCTATCCCCACCAACCCCACTCTTTGTTACATCCCCCCTCCCCAAGCCCATTCCCTTGTCCCTTTTCTCCCCAACCTCTCTCCCACTATCCCCTCTCTCCCTAACTCCCCTGTCCTCAAGCTCTCTCCCCAATCCCTCTCTCACCCAACACCCTTCACTCTAAACTGTCTCCCCAACCCCTCTCTCTCCCAACCCTTCTCTCCCCCGACCCTTCCCCTAACTCCTAACACTTCTCTTCCTTCACCCCTCTCTCTCCCACACAGGGAAAGGAGGGAAAACACCCTCCCAACATCTGCATTGGTGTTCACACATCTACCAGATGCAAGACTGGCAATCTGGGGCCGGAGTGGGGGGCGTTGGGGGGTGGTGTCTAGTGGCAGGACGGGGTCACAGAGATGGGGAGGTGTGTAGGGACTGGAGGGGGTCACCGAGACAGGGAGGGTTGCAGGGGCCAGAGGGGATCACAGAGACAGAAGGCTGGAGTGGGGGAGGGTCACAGAAAATGGGAAGGGGTGTAGGGGCCAGAGCAGGGCACTGAGACAGGGAGAGGTGTAAACAGCAGAGGCAGTTATAGAGACCAGGGAGGGGTGTGGGACTGGAGGAGGTCACAGCGATGTGGAGGGATGTAAGGGGTCAGAGAATGCTGAGAAGTCCGTGTTGTGTCTGATTGTGTACAGGTTGGCGCCAGTTGTATGCTGTGGCGTCAGACAGCCTGGTTGATGTCCACACACACAGGCTTCTGTGACACCAGCCCAGCAGGTGTCTCCGGCACAGTCTCCCCTCCCCTCTGACAGGCCGGACATTGGCCATCAGTTCACTGGGTTAGAGGTCGTCCGCAGCCCACCCTGGGGGGAACAGTAACGGACTCCAGGAAAATATTCCCACTCCTTGCTCATTCTTCACCTCCCCCCTCTCTCTCTCTGGTCACCCTCCCACCTCTCCCTCACCCCCTCATCTTTCTACCCTCACCTCTACTCCCTCCATTTCACCCATCCCTTCAACTTCACCTCCCCTTCTACTTTCTCTGTATCCCATCTCCCCTTCCCCTCCACCCTCTATAATCTCTGACTCCTCTTTCCTCCTGATCGTCCCCTCCACTCGACTGCCTCCCCTTTTATCTTTATCTTCTCCCCTCTCCCCCTTACCATCTCTCCCTGTCACTATCTACACCACCACCCTCTCCATTCTGGACATCCCAATCCCCTTTAACACCCTACTTGCTTCTCCCCCTCACCTGAATCCCTCTTGCTCCTTTTCCTTTTCCCTGCCCTCTCCCACTATAACCCTATTCATTCCCTCTCTCCTTGTCTCAGTCCCTTTTTCCATTTCTTTCCAATGCCTCATCACTCCCTCTGAATATTTATCCTTGTTTTACATACACTTCCCCCCCCACAGTGTCCCTTCAAAACCCCTCCCACAGCGTTCCCTCCTCACCCCATCCCACAATCTTCCTTCCTCACCACCTCCCACAGTGTTCCTTCCTCACCCCCTCCCACATTGTTCCCTCTTCACCCCATTCCACAGCATTCCCTCCTCACCCCCTCCCAGAGCGTTCCCTCCTCACCCCACCAGAGTGTTCCCTCCTCACCCCTCGCACAGCATTCCCTCTTCACCCCTTCCTACAGCATCTCCTGCCTCACCCCTTCCACAGCATTTCCTCCTCACTCACTCCCACAGCGTTCCGTCCTTAACCCCTCCCATAACGTTCCCTCCTCACCTCCTCCCACACTCTCTCTCCTCACCCCCTCCCACAGTGTTCCCTCCTCAAACCCCCCACAACGTTCCCTCCTCACCCCTCGCACAGCATTCCCTCCTCACCCCCTCCTACAGAATCTCCTTCCTCACCCCTCCCACAGTGTTCCCTCCTCACCCCCTCCCACAGTGTTCCATCCTCACCCCCCCCCACAGCTCTCCCTCCTCACCCCTTCCCACCATGTTCCCTTCTCGTCCCCTCCTACAGTTCCATCCTCACCCCCTCCCACAAGGATCCCTCTTCACCCCCTCTGACAGCGCTCCCTCCTCACCCCCTCCCACAGCGTTCCCTCCTCACCCCCTCCCAGTGTTCCCTCCTGACCCCCTCCCACACGCTCGCTCCTCACCCCCTCCCACAGTGTTCCCTCCTCAACCCCCCTCCCACAATGATCCCTCTTCACCCCCTCCCACAGGGATCCCTTCTCACCCCCTCCCACACGTTCCCTCCTCACCTCCTCCCACACGTTCTCTCCTCACCCCCTCCCAGAATTCCCTCCTCACCCCCAGCCACAGCGTTCCCTCCTTACAACCTCCCACAGTGTTTCTTCCTCACCCCCTCCCACAGTGACCCCTCCTCACCCCCACCCACATTTCCTCCTCACCCCCTCCCACAAGGTTCCCTCTTCACCCCCTCCCACAGCGTTCCCTCCTCACCCCCTCCCACATCATTCCCTCCTCACCCCCTCCCACAGCGTTCCCTCCTCAACCCCCCCCCCACAGTGTTCCCTCCTCACCCCCTCCCACACGCTCGCTCCTCACCCCCTCCCACAGTGTTCCTTCCTCACCCCCTCCCACAGTGTTCCCTCCTCACCCCCTCCCACAGTGTTCCCTCCTCAACTCTCCCACAGAGTTCCCTCCTTACCGTACCCTCCCACAGCGTTCCCACATCACCCCCTCATAGCGTTCCCTCCTCACCCCTTCTGACAGCGTTCCTTTCTCCACCCCTCCCACATATCCCTCCTCACCACCTCCCACATTGTTCCCTCATCACCCCCTCCCACAGCGTTCCCTCCTCAACCCCCCCACAGTGTTCCCTCCTCACCCCCTCCCACACGCTCGCTCCTCACCCCCTCCCACAGTGTTCCCTCCTCACCCCCTCCCACAGTGTTCCCTCCTCAACCCTCCCACAGAGTTCCCTCCTACCCCTCCCACAGCGTTCTCACATCCCCCCTCCCACATATCCCTTCTCATTCCCTCCCACATTGTTCCCTCTTCAACCCCTTCCACAGCGTTCCCTCCACACACCCTCCCACAGTGTTCTCTCCTCACCCCCTCCTACATCATTCCCTCTTCACCCGCCACAGCGTTCCCTCCTCAACCCCCCCACAGTGTTGCCTCCTCACCCCCTCCCACATGCTCGCTCCTCACCCCCTCCCACAGTATTCCTTCCTCACCACCTCCCACACGTTCGCTCCCCACCCCCTCCCAGAGTGTTCCCTCCTCACCCCCCCCACACGCTCGCTCCTCACCCCCTCCCACAACGTTCCCTCCTCACACCCCCACAGTGTTCCCTCCTCACCCCCTCCTACAGAATCTCCTTCCTCACCCCCTCCTACAGTGTTCCCTCCTCACCCCCTCCCACAGTGTTCCCTTCTCGTCCCCTCCCACAGTTCCCTCCTCACCCCCTCCCACAGCGTTCCCTTCTCGTCCCCTCCCACAGTTCCATCCTCACCCCCTCTCACAAGGATCCCTCTTCACCCCCTCCCACAGTGCTCCCTCCTCGCCTCCACCCACACATTCCCTCCTCACCCCCTCCCACAGCATTCCCTCCTCAACCCCTCCCATAGCGTTCCCTCCTCCTTGCCAATCCCACACATTCCCTCTTCACCCCCTCCCACACATTCCCTCTTCACCCCCTCCCACAGCGTTCCCTCCTCACCCCCTCCCACAGTGTTCCCTCCTGAACCCCTCCCACATGCTCGCTCCTCACCCCTTCCCACAGTGTTCCTTCCTCAACCCCCCTCCCACAATGATCCCTCTTCACCCCCTCCCACAGGGTTCCCTTCTCACCCCCTCCCACACGTTCCCTCCTCACCTCCTCCCACACGTTCTGTCCTCACCCTCTCCCAGAATTCCCTCCTCACCCCCAGCCACAGCGTTCCCTCCTTACAACCTCCCACAGTGTTCCCTCCTCACCCCCCCCACAGTGTTCCCTCCTCAACCCTCCCACAGAGTTCCCTCCTTACCGTACCCTCCCACAGCATTCCCACATCACCCCCTCATAGCGTTCCCTCCTCACCCCTTCTGACAGCGTTCCTTTCTCACCCCCTCCCACATATCCCTCCTCACCCCCCCCACATTGTTCCCTCTTCAACCCCTTCCACAGCGTTCCCTCCTCACCCCCTCCCACATTGTTCCCTCCTCACCCCCTCCCACAGCGTTCCCTCCTCAACCCCCCCCAGTGTTCCCTCCTCACCCCCTCCCACACGCTCGCTCCTCACCCCCTCCCACAGTGTTCCTTCCTCACCCCCTCCCACAGTGTTCCCTCCTCACCCCCCCCACAGTGTTCCCTCCTCAACCCTCCCACAGAGTTCCCTCCTTACCCCTCCCACAGCGTTCCCACATCCCCCCTCCCACATATCCCTTCTTATCCCCTCCCACATTGTTCCCTCTTCAACCCCTTCCACAGCATTCCCTCCACACACCCTCCCACATGCTCGCTCCTCACCCCTCCCATAGTGTTCCTTCCTCACCACCTCCCACACGTTCGCTCCCCACCCCCTCCCAGAGTGTTCCCTCCTCACCCCCTCCCACACGCTCGCTCCTCACCCCCTCCCACAACGTTCCCTCCTCACACCCCCACAGTGTTCCCTCCTCACCCCTCGCACAGCATTCCCTCCTCACCCCCTCCTACAGAATCTCCTTCCTCACCCCCTCCCACAGTGTTCCCTCCTCACCCCCTCCCACAGCGTTCCCTTCTCGTCCCCTCCCACAGTTCCATCCTCACCCCCTCTCACAAGGATCCCTCTTCACCCCCTCCCACAGCGTTCCCTCCTCAACCCCTCCCATAGCGTTCCCTCCTCCTTGCCAATCCCACACATTCCCTCCTCAACCCCCCTCCCACAATGATCCCTCTTCACCCCCTCCCACAGGGTTCCCTTCTCACCCCCTCCCACATGTTCCCTCCTCACCTCCTCCCACACGTTCTCTCCTCACCCCCTCCCAGAATTCCCTCCTCACCCCCGCCACAGCGTTCCCTCCTTACAACCTCCCACAGTGTTCCCTCCTCACCCCCTCCCACAGTGACCCCTCCTCACCCCCACCCACATTTTCTCCTCACCCCCTCCCACAAGGTTCCCTCTTCACCCACTCCCACAGCCCTACCTCCTCACCCCCTCCCACAGCGCTCCCTCCACAACCCCCCCACAACGTTCCCTACTCAACCCCCTCCCACAGCGTTCCCTCCTCACCCCCTCCCACATCATTCCCTCCTCACCCCCTCCCACAGCGTTCCCTCCTCAACCCCCCCACAGTATCCCTCCTCACCCCCTCCCACACGCTCACTCCTCACCCCCTCCCACAGTGTTCCTTCCTCACCCCCTCCCACAGTTCCCTCCTTACCGTACCCTCCCACAGCGTTCCCACATCGCCCCCTCCCATAGCGTTCCCTCCTCACCCCTTCTGACAGCGTTCCTTTCTCACCCCCTCCCACATTGTTCCCTCTTCAACCCCTTCCACAGCATTCCCTCCACACACCCTCCCACAGCGTTCCCTCCTCACCCCCTCCCACATCATTCCCTCTTCACCCCCTCCCACAGCGTTCCCTCCTCTATCGCCCCACTGTGTTCCCTCCTCACCCCCTCCCACATGCTCGCTCCTCACCCCCTCCCACAGTGTTCCCTCCTCAACCGCCCTCCCACAACGTTCCCTCCTCACACCCCCACAGAGTTCCCTCCTCACCCCTCACACAGCATTCCCTCATCACTCCCTCCTACAGCGTTCCCTTCTCGTCCCCTCCCACAGTCCCTTCCTCACCCCCTCCCACAGTTCCTTCCTCACCCCCTCCCACAGCTCTCCCTCCTCACCCCTTCCCACCGTGTTCCCTTCTCGTCCCCTCCCACAGTTCCATCCTCACCCCCTCTCACAAGGATCCCTCTTCACCCCCTCCCACTGTGCTCCCTCCTCGCCTCCACCCACACATTCCCTCCTCACCCCCTCCCACAGCATTCCCTCCTCAACCCCTCCCATAGCGTTCCCTCCTCCTTGCCAATCCCACACATTCCCTCTTTACCCCCTCCCACACATTCCCTCTTCACCCCCTCCCACAGCGTTCCCTCCTCAGCCCCTCCCACAGTGTTCCCTCCTGACCCCCTCCCACATGCTCGCTCCTCACCCCTTCCCACAGTGTTCCCTCCTCAACCCCCCTCCCACAATGATCCCTCTTCACCCCCTCCCACAGGGTTCCCTTCTCACCCCCTCCCACACGTTCCCTCCTCACCTCCTCCCACACGTTCTGTCCTCACCCCCTCCCAGAATTCCCTCCTCACCCCCAGCCACAGCGTTCCCTCCTTACAACCTCCCACAGTGTTCCCTCCTCACCCCCCCCCACAGTGTTCCCTCCTCAACCCTCCCACAGAGTTCCCTCCTTACCGTACCCTCCCACAGCATTCCCACATCACCCCCTCATAGCGTTCCCTCCTCACCCCTTCTGACAGCGTTCCTTTCTCACCCCCTCCCACATATCCCTCCTCACCCCCCCACATTGTTCCCTCTTCAACCCCTTCCACAGCGTTCCCTCCTCACCCCCTCCCACATTGTTCCCTCCTCACCCCCTCCCACAGTGTTCCCTCCTCACCCCCTCCCAGAGTGTTCCCTCCTCACCCCCTCCCACACGCTCGCTCCTCACCCCCTCCCACGACGTTCCCTCCTCACACCCCCACAGTGTTCCCTCCTCACCCCTCGCACAGCATTCCCTCCTCACCCCCTCCTACAGAATCTCCTTCCTCACCCCCTCCCACAGCGTTCCCTTCTCGTCCCCTCCCACAGTTCCATCCTCACCCCCTCTCACAAGGATCCCTCTTCACCCCCTCCCACAGTGCTCCCTCCTCGCCTCCACCCACACATTCCTTCCTCATCCCCTCCCACAGCGTTCCCTCCTCAACCCCTCCCATAGCGTTCCCTCCTCTTTGCCAATCCCACACATTCCCTCTTCACCCCCTCCCACAGCGTTCCCTCCTCACCCCCTCCCACAGTGTTCCCTCCTGACCCCCTCCCACATGCTCGCTCCTCACCCCTTCCCACAGTGTTCCCTCCTCAACCCCCCTCCCACAATGATCCCTCTTCACCCCCTCCCACAGGGTTCCCTTCTCACCCCCTCCTACACGTTCCCTCCTCACCTCCTCCCACACGTTCTGTCCTCACCCCCTCCCAGAATTCCCTCCTCACCCCTAGCCACAGCGTTCCCTCCTTACAACCTCCCACAGTGTTCCCTCCTCACCCCCTCCCATAGTGACCCCTCCTCACCCCCACCCACATTTCCTCCTCACCCCCTTCCACATTTTCTCCACACCCCCTCCCACAAGGTTCCCTCTTCACCCCCTCCCACAGCCCTACCTCCTCACCCCCTCCCACAGCGCTCCCTCCACGACCCCCCCACAACGTTCCCTACTCAACCCCCCTCCAACAGCGTTCCCTCCTCACCCCCTCCCATATCATTCCCTCCTCACCCCCTCCCACAGCGTTCCCTCCTCAACCCCCCCCACAGTGTTCCCTCCTCACCCCCTCCCACACGCTCGCTCCTCACCCCCTCCCACAGTGTTCCTTCCTCACCCCCTCCCACACGCTCACTCCTCACCCCCTCCCACAGTGTTCCCTCCTCACCCCCTCTCACAGCGTTCCCTCCTCAACCCTCCCACAGAGTTCCCTCCTTACCGTACCCTCCCACAGCATTCCCACATCACCCCCTCATAGCGTTCCCTCCTCACCCCTCCTGACAGCGTTCCTTTCTCACCCCCTCCCACATATCCCTCCTCACCCCCTCCCACATTGTTCCCTCTTCAACCCCTTCCACAGCGTTCCCTCCTCACCCCCTCCCACATTGTTCCCTCCACACACCCTCCCACAGCGTTCCCTCCTCACCCCCTCCCACATCATTCCCTCTTCACCCCCTCCCACAGCGTTCCCTCCTCAACCCCCCCACTGTGTTCCCTCCTCACCCCCTCCCACATGCTCGCTCCTCACCCCCTCCCACAGTGTTCCTTCCTCACCCCCTCCCACACATTCGCTCCCCACCCCCACAGTGTTCCCTCCTCACCCCTCGCACAGCATTCCCTCCTCACCCCCTCCTACAGAATCTCCTTCCTCACCCCCTCCCACAGCGTTCCCTCCTCCTTGCCAATCCCACACATTCCCTCTTCACCCCCTCCCACAGCATTCCCTCCTCACCCCCTCACACAGTGTTCCCTCCTGACCCCCTCCCACATGCTCACTCCTCACCCCCTCCCACAGTGTTCCCTCCTCACCCCCTCCCACACGCTTGCTCCTCACCCCCCCACAGTGTTCCCTCCTCACCCCCTCCCATAGCATTCCCTCCTAACCCCCTACCACAGTGTTCCCTCATCAGCCCCTCCCACAGTTCCATCCTCACCCCCTTCCATAGCATTCCCTCCTCACCCCCTCCCACAGCACTCCCTCCTCACCCCCTCCCATGGCATTCCCTTCTCACCCGCTCCCACAGCGTTCCCTACTCACTCCCTCCCACGTATCCCTCCTCACCCCCTCCCACAGCGTTCCCTCTTCAACCCCTTCCACAGCATTCCCTCACACCCTCCCACAGCGTTACCTCCTCATCTCCTCCCACACGCTCGTTCTTCACCCCCTCCCACAGCATTCTCTCCTCACCCCACCAGTGTTCCCTCCTAACCCCTCCCACAGCATGCCCTCCTCACCCCCTCCCACAACATTTCCTCCTCACCCCCTCCCACAGCGTTCCCTCCTCATCCCCTCCCACAGCATTCCCTCCTCACCCCCTCCCACAGTGTTCCCTCCTCACCCCCTCCCACAGCATTCCCTCCTCACCCCCTCCCACAGCATTCCCTCCTCACCCCCTCCCACAGTGTTCCCTCCTCATACCCTCCCACAGCATTCCCTCCTCACCCCCTGCCACAGTGTTCCCTCCTCACCCCCTCCCACAGTGTTCCCTCCTCACCCCTCCCACAGCATTCCCTCCTCACCCCCTCCCACAGTGTTCCCTCCTCACCCCCTCCCACACGCTTGCTCCTCACCCCCCCACAGTGTTCCCTCCTCACCCCCTCCCATAGCATTCCCTCCTAACCCCCTACCACAGAGTTCCCTCATCAGCCCCTCCCACAGTTCCATCCTCACCCCCTCCCATAGCATTCCCTCCTCACCCCCTCCCACAGCACTCCCTCCTCACCCCCTCCCATGGCATTCCCTTCTCACCCGCTCCCACAGCGTTCCCTCCTCACTCCCTCCCACGTATCCCTCCTCACCCCCTCCCACAGCGTTCCCTCTTCAACCCCTTCCACAGCATTCCCTCACACCCTCCCACAGCGTTACCTCCTCATCTCCTCCCACACGCTCGTTCTTCACCCCCTCCCACAGCGTTCTCTCCTCACCCCACCAGTGTTCCCTCCTAACCCCTCCCACAGCATGCCCTCCTCACCCCCTCCCACAACATTTCCTCCTCACCCCCTCCCACAGTGTTCCCTCCTCATCCCCTCCCACAGCATTCCCTCCTCACCCCCTCCCACAGTGTTCCCTCCTCACCCCCTCCCACAGCATTCCCTCCTCACCCCTCCCACAGCATTCCCTCCTCACCCCCTCCCACAGTGTTCCCTCCTCATACCCTCCCACAGCATTCCCTCCTCACCCCCTGCCACAGTGTTCCCTCCTCACCCCCTCCCACAGTGTTCCCTCCTCACCCCTCCCACAGCATTCCCTCCTCACCCCCTCCCACAGTGTTCCCTCCTCACCCCCTCCCACAGTGTTCCCTCCTCACCCCTCCCACAGCATTCCCTCCTCACCCCCTCCCACAGTGTTCCCTCCTCACCCCCTCCCACAGTGTTCCCTCCTCACCCCCTCCCACAGCATTCCTTCCTCAACCCCCCCACAGTGTTCCTTCATCAAGTCCTTCGTACAATGTTCTCTCCTCCACCTTTCTGATGGCTCTCCCTCCCACAGCAGAGTTGTCCCTCACTACCCCTCTTACATTTGTTCGGGGTCTATGTCCAGTCTGAGACTGGATCTGATAGGTTGTGATTTGGGGGGAAATGATTGGCGCCAGAGTTTGGTTCTGATTGTGCTAAACTCTATTTAAATCTTTCGCTTCTTCATACAAGATTCCCCATTGATTGGTACAGCAATTATCTAAACTTGTTAGAATGGTTACTAATAGAAATTAATCCATTACACTGAAGTGTCTTTGTCTTCCTGGAGCCAGGGGTGAGACACTGTGGGAAGGACGGTTTGGGGGACCAGAGGAAGGTGAGGAGAAGAGAAGAGATAGGTGCATTTTGGGTGCGTTGTTTAGGGTTTTCAACACCTGCAGAATCTGGTGTCTCCTGGCTGCCTCGCAGTACACAATGGGGCCACGGGCGGGCAGACCTGAGACACTGACAGCAGGAACTCAGCTTGTAGAGTTCGTCATCAGCTGCATCAGTGCAGCCATTAGCTGGAGAGAGGTGTAGGGGTCACAGAGACGGGGAGGGATATAGGGGGTCACAGAGACGGGGAGGGATATAGGGGGTCACAGAGACGGGGAGGGTTGTAGGGGATCACAGAGACAGTAAGGAGTGTAGGGGGTCACAGAGATGGGGAGGGGTGTAGGGGTCACAGAGACGGGGTGGGTGTAGGGGTCACAGAGATGGCGAAGTGTATAGGGGTCACGGAGACGGAGAGGCGTGTAGGGGTCACAGAGACGGGGAGGTGTAGGGGTCACGGAGACTGGGAGAGGTGTCGGGGCTCACAGAGACGGGGAGGGTGAAAGGGTCAGAGAGACGCGGAGAGGTGTAGGGTATCACAGAGATGGGGAGTGGTGTAGGGGTCACGGAGTCGGGGAGGTGTGTAGCGGTCAGAGAGACGGGGAGGGGTGTAGGGGGTCACAGAGACGGTAAGGAGTGTAGGGGGTCACAGAGATGGGGAGGGGTGTAGGGGTCACGGAGACGGAGAGAGGTGTAGGGGTCACAGAGACGGGGTGGGTGTAGGGGTCACAGAGATGGCGAAGTGTATAGGGGTCACGGAGATGGAGAGGTGTGTAGGGGGTCACAGAAATGGGGTGGGATGTAGGGGTCACAGAGACTGGTGGGGTGCAGGGGTCACGGAGACTGGGAGAGGTGTCGGGGCTCACAGAGATGGGGAGGGGTGTAGGGGGTCACAGAGACGGGGAAGGGTGTAAGGGTCGTGGAGATAGGGAGGGGTGTAGGGGGTCACGGAGATGGGGAGGGGTGTAGGGGGTCACAGAGACGGGGAGGAGTGTAGGGAGTCACGGAGAAAGGGACGGGTGTAGAGGGTCACAGAGACGGGGATGGGTGTAGGGGTCACAGAGGCGGGGAGGGATGTGGGAGCTCACAGACAGAGAGGGGTGTAGGGGGGTCACAGAGACGGGGAAAGGTGTAGGAGGTCACAGAGACGGGTAGACATGAAGGCGTCACAGACGGGAAGGGGTGTAAGGGTCACAGAGACAGGGAGCGGTGTAAGGTTCACGGAGACGGGGAGCGGTGTGGTTGTCACAGAAACAGGGAGGCCTGTAGGGGTCACAGAGACGGGGAGAAGTGTAGGGTTCATGGAAACTAGTAAGGGTGTAAGGGTCACAGAGAGGGGGAAGGGTTTTGGAGTCAGAGAGATGGGGAGCGGTGTTGGGGTCACAGAGATGGTGAGGGTGTAGGGGTCACAGAGACGGGGATGGGTGTAGGGGTCACAGAGTTGGAGAGGGGTATAGGGGTCATGGAGAAGGGGAGGGTTGTAGGGGTCATGGAGAAAGGGAGGGGTGTAGGGGTCACAGAGACGGAACAGATGTGGGAGGTCACAGACAGGGAGGGGTGCAGGGGGTCACAGAGACGGGGAAGGGTTTAGGGGTCACCGAGACGGGTCGGTGTGTAACAGGACACAGGGATGTGGAGGGTGTAGGGGCCATGGAGATGGGTGGGGTGTAGGGGTCACAGAGACAGGGAGGGGTGTAGGGGATCACAGAGATGGGGAGGGGTGTGGGGGATCACAGAGATGGGGAGTGGTGTAGGGGGTCACAGAGATGGGGGGTGTAGGGGGTCACAGAGACGGTAAGGAGTGTAGGGGGTCACAGAGATGGGGAGGGATATAGGGGGTCACAGAGACGGTAAGGAGTGTAGGGGGTCACAGAGATGGGGAGGGGTGTAGGGGTCACGGAGACGGGGAGAGGTGTAGGGGTCACAGAGACGGGGTGGGTGTAGGGGTCACAGAGATGGCGAAGTGTATAGGGGTCACGGAGATGGAGAGGTGTGTAGGGGGTCACAGAAATGGGGAGGGATGTAGGGGCCACGGAGACTGGTGGGGTGCAGGGGTCACAGAGACTGGGAGAGGTGTCGGGGCTCACAGAGACGGGGAGGGTGAAAGGGTCAGAGAGACGCGGAGAGGTGTAGGGTATCACAGAGATGGGGAGTGGTGTAGGGGTCACGGAGTCGGGGAGGTGTGTAGCGGTCAGAGAGACGGGGAGGGGTGTAGGGGTTCACAGAGATGGGGAGTGTGTAGGATTCACAGAGACGGGGACGGGTGCACGGGGATCACAGAGACCGAAAGGGGTGTAGGGGTCACAGAGATGGGGAGGGGTGTAAGGGTCATGGAGATAGGGAGGGGTGTAGGGGGTCACGGAGATGGGGAGGGGTGTAGGGGGTCACAGAGACGGGGAGGAGTGTAGGGAGTCACGGAGAAAGGGACGGGTGTAGAGGGTCACAGAGACGGGGAAAGGTGTAGGAGGTCACAGAGACGGGTAGACATTAAGGCGTCACAGACGGGAAGGGGTGTAAGGGTCACGGAGACAGGGAGCGGTGTAAGGTTCACGGAGACGGGGAGCGGTGTGGTTGTCACAGAAACAGGGAGGCCTGTAGGGGTCACAGAGACGGGGAGAAGTGTAGGGTTCATGGAAACTAGTAAGGGTGTAGGGGTCACAGAGATGGGGAAGGGTTTAGGAGTCAGAGAGACGGGGAGCGGTGTTGGGGTCACAGAGATGGTGAGGGTGTAGGGGTCACAGAGACGGGGATGGGCGTAGGGGTCACAGAGTTGGAGAGGGGTATAGGGGTCATGGAGAAGGGGTGGGTTGTAGGGTTAATGGAGAAAGGGAGGGGTGTAGGGGTCACAGAGACAGAACAGATGTGGGAGGTCACAGACAGGGAGGGGTGCCGGGTGTCACAGAGACGGGGAAGGGTTTAGGGGTCACCGAGACGGGTCGGTGTGTAACAGGACACAGGGATGTGCAGGGGTGTAGGGGCCATGGAGATGGGTGGGGTGTAGGGGTCACAGAGACGGGGAGGGGTGTAGGGGATCACAGAGATGGGGAGGGGTGTGGGGGATCACAGAGATGGGGAGAGGTGTAGGGGTCACAGAGATGGGGTGAGTGTATGGGTCACAGACGGCGAAGTGTGTAGGGGTCACAGACATGGGGAAGTGTGTAGGAGGTCACAGAGATGGGGAGGGGTGTAGGGGCCATGGAAACTGGTGGGGTGCAGGGGTCACAGAGACTGGGAGGGGTGTAGGGGGTCACAGAGACGGGGACAGATGTAGGGGTCACGGAGACTGGGAGAGGTGTCGGGGATCACAGAGACGGGGAGGGTGAAAGGGTCAGAGAGACGCGGAGAGGTGTAGGGTATCACAGAGATGGGGAGGTGTGTAAGGGTCGTGGAGATGGGGAGAGGTGTAGGGGGTCACGGAGACAGGGAGGAGTGTAGGGGGTCACAGAGATGGGGAGGAGTGTAGGGAGTCACGGAGAAAGGGAGGGGTGTAGAGGGGTCACAGATGGGGAAAGGTGTAGGAGGTCACAGAGATGGGTAGACATGAAGGCGTCACAGACGGGAAGGGGTGTAAGGGTCACGGAGACAGGGAGCGGTGTAAGGTTCACGGAGACGGGGAGCGGTGTGGTTGTCACAGAAACAGGGAGGCCTGTAGGCGTCACAGAGACGGGGAGAAGTGTAGGGTTCATGGAAACTAGTAAGGGTGTAGGGGATCACAGTGATGGGGAGGGGTGTAGGGGTCACAGAGATGGGTAAGGGTTTAGGAGTCAGAGAGACGGAGAGCGGTGTTGAGGTCACAGAGATGGTGAGGGTGTAGGAGTCACAGAGACGGGGATGGGTGTAGGGGTCACAGAGTTGGAGGGGGGTATAGGGGTCATGGAGAAGGGGAGGGGTGTAGGGGTCACAGAGACGGAACAGATGTGGGAGGTCACAGACAGGGAGGGGTGCAGGGGGTCACAGAGACGGGGAAGGGTTCAGGGGTCACCAAGACGGGTCGGTGTGTAACAGGACACAGGGATGTGGAGGGGTGTAGGGGCCATGGAGATGGGTGGGGTGTAGGGGTCACAGAGACGGGGAGGGTTGTAGGGGATCACAGAGACTGGGAGGGGTGTGGGGGATCACAGAGATGGGGAGAGGTGTAGGGGTCACAGAGACGGGGTGAGTGTATGGGTCACAGACGGCGAAGTGTGTAGGGGTCACGGACATGGGGAAGTGTGTAGGAGGTCACAGAGATGGGGAGGGGTGTAGGGACCATGGAAACTGGTGGGGTGCAGGGGTCACAGAGACTGGCAGGGGTGTAGGGGATCACAGAGACTGGGACAGGTGTAGGGGTCACGGAGACTGGGAGAGGTGTCGGCGATCACAGAGACGGGGAGGGTGAAGGGGTCAGAGAGACGGGGAGCGGTGTAGGGGTCACGGAGACGGAGAGGTGTGTAGCGGTCACAGAGATGGGGAGGGGTGTAGGGGGCACGGAGGTGAAGAGGGATGTAGGGGTCATGGAGACGGGGAAGGAGGTAGGGGTCACGGAGACGGGGTTGGGTGTAGGGGTCATGGAAATGGGGAGGGATGTAGGGGTCACAGAGCAGGGGAGCGATGTGGGAGATCACAAATGGGGAGGGATTTAGGGGTCACAGAGACAAGAGGGGTTTTGGGGTCACAGAGAAGGGAAGGGGTGTAGAGGATCACAGAGACGAAGAGGGGTGTAGGGTTCACGGAGATGTGGAAGGATGTCGGGGTCACGGAGACGAGGAGGGGTTTAGGGGTCATAGAGACTGGGAGAGATGTGGGAGATCACGAATGGGAAGGGGTTTAGGGGATCAAAGAGACGGTGAGTGGTGTAGGAGGTGACAGAGACGGTGGGGTGTAGGGAATCACAGAGACAGGGAGAGTGAAGGGGTCAGAGAGACAGGGAGAGGTGTCGGGAATCACAGAGATGGGGAGGATGAAGGGGTCAGAGAGATGGGGAGGGTGGAGGGGTCAGAGAGACGGGGAGAGGTGTAGGGGTCACAGAGATGGGGAGGGGTGTAGGAGTCTCGGAGATAGGGAGCGGTGTAGTGGTCACAGAGAAGGGGAGAGGTGTAGAGGTCACGGAGACGGGGAGGCGTGCAGGGGTCACAGAGATGGGGAGGGGTGTAGGGGTCAGGGGGACAGAGGGGTGTAGGGGTCACAGAGACGGAGAGGGGTGTAGCGCGACACAGAGATGGGGAGAGGTGTAGGGGTCACAGAGATGGGGAAAGGTGTAGGAGGTGACAGAGATGGGGATTGGTGTAGGGGTCACAGAGACGGGGAGGGGTGTAGGGGGTCACAGAGACGGGGAGGGGTGTAGGGGGTCACAGAGACAGGGAGGAGTGTAGGGGTCATGGAAACGGGTAGGAATGTGGGAGATCACAGACAGGGAGGGGTGTAGGAGGTCACAGAGATGGGGAGGGATGTAAGGGATCACGGAGACGAGGGGGGGTGTAAGGGTCACGGAGACAGAGAGGAGTGTAGGGTTCACAGAGAAGGGGAGGGGTGTAGGGGTCACGGAGACTGGGAAGGGTGTAGGGGATCGCAGCGATGAGAAGGGGTGTAGGGGTCACAGAGATGGGGAGCAGTGTAAGGGTCACAAAGACGGGTAAGGGTGCGGGAGTCAGAGTGATGGGGAGGGGTGTAGCAGTCACAGAGACGGAGAGGGGTTTAGGGGTCACGGAGACGGGTCGGTGTGTAACGGGACACAGAGACGTGGAGTGATGTAGAGGGTCACAGAGACGGGGAGGGGTGTATGGGGTCACGGAGACGGGGATAGGTGTAGGGGTCACGGAGACAGGGAGAGGTGTCGGGAATCACAGAGACGGGGAGGGTGAAGGGGTTAGAGAAACAGGGAGTGGTGTAGGGGTCACGGAGAGGGGGAGGTGTGTAGCGGTCAGAGAGACGGGGAGGGGTGTAGGGGAGTGGGGAGTGTGTAGGATTCACAGAAACGGGGACGGGTGCACGGGGATCACGGAGACCGAAAGGGGTGTAGGGGTCACAGAGATGGGGAGGGGTGTAAGGGTCGTGGAGACAGGGAGGGGTGTAGGGGATCATGGAGACGGGGAGGGATGTAGGGGGTCGCAGAGATGGGGAGGAGTGTAGGGGGTCGCAGAGAAAGGGAGGGGTGTAGGGGGTCACAGAGGCAGGGAGGGATGTGGGAGCTCACAGACGGAGAGGGGTGTAGGGGGGTCACAGAGATGGGGAGGGGTGTAGGGGTCACAGAGAAGGGGAGGGGTGTAGGGGTCACGGAGACGGGGTGGGGTGCAGGGGTCACCGAGATGGGGAGGTTTGTAGGGATCACAGGGACAGGGAGGGGTGCAGGGGTCACAGAGACGGGGAGGTCTGTAGGGGTCACAGGGACAAGGAGGGGTGTAGGGGGTCAGAGAGACGGTAGGGGTGTAGGGGTTACAGAGACGGGGAGGGGTGTAGGGGTTACAGAGAAGGGAGGGGTGTAGGGGTCACGGAGACAGAGAGGGGTGTAGAGGTCACAGAAGGGGAGGGGTGTGGGGGTGACAGAGACTGGGAAGGATGTAGGGGTCACAGAGACGGGGATGGGTGTACGGGGATCACGGAGACCACGACGGGTATAGGGATCACAGAGACGTTGAGGTATGTAGAGGGTCACAGAGACGGGGAGGGGTGTAGGGGCCATAGAGACTGGTGGGGTGCAGGGGTCACAGAGACTGGGAGGGATGTAGGGGGTCACGGAGACGGGGATAGGTGTAGGGGTCACGGAGACAGGGAGAGGTGTCGGGAATCACAGAGACGGGGAGGGTGAAGGGGTCAGAGAGACGGGGGGAGGTGTAGGGGTCACAGAGACGGGGAGTGGTGTAGGGGTCACGGAGAGGGGGAGGTGTGTAGCGGTCAGAGAGACGGGGAGGGGTGTAGGGGTCACGGAGACAGAGAGGGGTGTAGAGGTCACAGAAGGGGAGGGGTGTGGGGGTGACAGAGACTGAGAAGGATGTAGGGGTCACAGAGACGGGGATGGGTGCACGGGGATCACGGAGACCACGACGGGTATAGGGATCACAGAGACAGGGAGGGGTGTAGGGGTCACAGAGACGGAGAGAGGTTTAGGGGATACGGAGACGGGTCTTTGTATAACGGGACCCAGAGATGTGGAGGGGTGTAGTGGTCATGGAGACGGGTAGGGTGTAGGGGTCACAGAGACGTTGAGGTATGTAGAGGGTCACAGAGACGGGGAGGGGTGTAGGGGCCATAGAGACTGGTGGGGTGCAGGGGTCACAGAGACTGGGAGGGGTGTAGAGGTCACTGAGACAGAGAGGGGTGTAGAGGTCACTCACGGGGAGGGATGTGGGGGTGACAGAGACTGGGAAGGATGTAGGGGTCACAGAGACAGGGATGGCTGTAGGGGTCAGGGAGACGGGAAGGGGTGTAAGGGTCACGGAGATGGAGGGGTGTAGGGGTCACGGAGACAGGGAGGGGTGTAAGGGTCACGGAGACAGGGAGGGGTGTAGGGGGTCACAAAGACGGGGAGGGGTGTAGGGGATCACTGAGACAGGGAGGAGTGCAGGGTTCACAGAGACTGGGAAGGGTGTAGGGGATCACAGCGATGGGGAGGGGTGTAGGGTTCACAGCGATGGGGTGGGGTGTAGGGTGTCACAGAGACGGAGGGGTCTAGGGTATCACATAGATGGGGACGGGTTTAGGGATCAGGGGAACGGGGTGGGGTGTAGGGGGTCACAGAGAAGGGGAGGGGTGTAGGGGGGCACGTAGATGAAGAGGGGTGTAGGAGTCACGGAGACGGGGAAGGAGGTAGGGGTCAAGGAGACGGGGAGGGGTGTAGGGGTCACAGAGTGGGGAGCGATGTGGGACATCACAAACGGGGAGGGATTTAGGTGTCACAGAGACGAAGAGGGGTTTAGGGGATACGGAGACGGGTCGATGTGTAACAGGACCCAGAGATGTGGAGGGGTGTAGTGGTCATGGAGACGGGTAAGGTGTAGGGGTCACAGAGACGTTGAGGTATGTAGAGGGTCACAGAGACGGGGAGGGGTGTAGGGGGTCACGGAGACGGGGATAGGTGTAGGGGTCACGGAGACAGGGAGAGGTGTCGGGAATCACAGAGACGGGGAGAGTGAAGGGGTCAGAGAGACGGGGAGAGGTGTAGGGGTCACAGAGACGGGGAGTGGTGTAGAGGTCACGGAGAGGGGGAGGTGTGTAGCGGTCAGAGAGACGGGGAGGGGTGTAGGGGTTACAGAGACGGAGGGGTGTAGAGGTCACTGAGACAGAGAGGGGTGTAGAGGTCACAGGCGGGGAGGGATGTGGGGGTGACAGAGACTGGGAAGGATGTAGGGGTCACAGAGACAGGGATGGCTGTAGGGGTCAGGGAGACGGGAAGGGGTGTAAGGGTCACGGAGACGGAGGGGTGTAGGGGTCACGGAGACAGGGAGGGGTGTAAGGGTCACGGAGACAGGGAGGGGTGTAGGGGGTCACTGAGACGGGGAGGAGTGCAGGGTTCACAGAGACTGGGAAGGGTGTAGGGGATCACAGCGATGGGGAGGGGTGTAGGGTTCACAGAGATGGGGTGGGGTGTAGGGTGTCACAGAGACGGAGGGGTTTAGGGTATCACATAGATGGGGATGGGTTTAGGGGTCAGGGAGACGGGGTGGGGTGTAGGGGGTCACAGTGAAGGGGAGGGGTGTAGGGGGGCACGTAGATGAAGAGGGGTGTAGGAGTCACGGAGACGGGGAAGGAGGTAGGGGTCAAGGAGATGGGGAGGGGTGTAGGGGTCACAGAGTGGGGAGCGATGTGGGACATCACAAACGAGGAGGAATTTAGGGGTCACAGAGACGAAGAGGGGTTTTGGGGTCACGGAGAGGGGAAAGGGTGTAGAGGGTCACAGAGACGAAGAGGGGTGTAGGGTTCACGGAGATGTGGAAGGGTGTAGGGGTCACGGAGATGGGGGGGGTTTAGGGTGTCACAGACGGTGAGTGGCGTAGGAGGTGACAGAGACGGAGGAGTGTAGGGGTCACAGAGACAAGAAGGGGTGTAGGGAGTCACAGAGATGGGGAGGTGTGTAGGGGTCACGGAGACTGGGAAGGGTGTAGGGGATCACAGCGATGAGGAGGTGTGTAGGGCACAGAGACAGGAAGGGGTGTGGGGATCACGGAGACGTGGGGGTGTAGGGGTTACGGATACTGGGAAGGGTGTAGGGGATCACAGTGATGAGGAGGGGTGTAGGGGTCACAGAGATGGGGATGGGTGTAGGGGTCACAGAGGCGGGGAGGGATGTGGGAGCTCACAGACAGAGAGGGGTGTGGGGGGTCACAGAGATGGGGAGGGGTGTAGGAGTCACGGAGATGGAGAGGGGTGCAGGGGTCACAGAGACGGGGAGGGGTGTAAGGGTCACGGAGACAGGGAGGGGTGTAGGGGTCACAGAGACAGGGAGCGGTTTTTAGGCTCACGGAGACGGGGAGCGGTGTGGTTGTCACAGAAACAGGGAGGCCTGCAGGGGTCACAGAGACCGGGAGAAGTGTAGGGTTCATGGAGACTGGGATGGGTGTAGGGGATCACAGCGATGGGGAGGGGTGTAGGGGTCACGGAGACAGAGAGGGGTGTAGAGGTCACAGACGGGGAGCGGTGTGGGGGTGACAGAGACTGGGAAGGATGTAGGGGTCATGGAGACGGGGATGGCTGTAGGGGTCAGGGAGACGGGAAGGGGTGTAGGGGTCACGGAGATGGGTAGGTGTGTAATGGCTCACAGAGACTGGGAGCGGTGTAAGAGTCACGGAGATGGGGAGGTGTGTAGGGGTCACGGAGACGGGGAGGTGTGTAGCGGTCAGAGAGACGGGGAGGGGTGTGGGGACCACAGAGATGGGGAGTGTGTCGGATTCACAGAGACGGGGACGGGTGCACGGGGATCACGGAGACCAAAAGGGGTGTAGGGGTCACAGAGATGGGGAGGGGTGTAAGGGTCGTGGAGACAGGGAGTGGTGTAGGGGTCACGGAGACAGGGAGCGGTGTAAGGCTCACGGAGACGGGGAGCGGTGTGGTTGTCACAGAAACAGGGAGGTTTGTAGGGGTCACAGAGACGTGGGTTCATAGAGACTGGGAGCGGTGTAAGAGTCACAGAGACGGGGAGGTGTGTAGGGGTCACGGAGACGGGGAGGTGTGTAGCGGTCAGAGAGACGGGGAGGGGTGTGGGGACCACAGAGATGGGGAGTGTGTCGGATTCACAGAAACGGGGACGGGTGCACGGGGATCACGGAGACCAAAAGGGGTGTAGGGGTCACAGAGATGGGGAGGGGTGTAAGGGTCGTGCAGACAGGGAGGGGTGTAAGGGGTCACAAAGGCAGGGAGGGGTGTAGGGGGTCACAGAAATGGGGAGGAGTGTAGCGGGTCACGGAGAAAGGGAGGGGTGTAGGGGGGTCACAGAGACAGTGAGGTGGGTAGGGGTCACAGGGACAGGAAGGGTTGTAGGGGGTCAGAGAGATGGGGAGGGGTGTATGGGTTACAGAAACAGGGAGGGGTGTAAGGGTCACGGAGACAGGGAGGGGTGTAGGGGTCACGGAGACGGAGGGGTGTAAGGGTCACGGAGACAGGGAGGGGTGTAGGGCTCGCGGAGACAGGGAGGGGTGTAAGGGTCACTGAGACAGGGAGCGGTGTAAGGCTCACGGAGACGGAGTGGTGTGGTTGTCACCGAAACGGAGGTCTGTAGGGGTCACATAGACGGGGAGAAGTGTAGGGTTCACGGAGACTGGGATGGGTGTAGGTGATCACAGCGATGGGGAGGGGTGTAGGGTTCACAGAGATGGGGAGCGGTGTAGGGTGTCACAGAGATGGAGTGGTCTAGGGTGTCACATAGATGAGAACGGGTTTAGAGGTTACAGAGACAGGGAGGGGTGTAGGGGTCACGGAGACAGAGAGGGGTGTAGAGATCACAGACGGGGACGGGTGTGGGGGTTTCAGAGACTGGGAACGATGTAGGGGTCACAGAGACAGGGATGGCTGTAGGGGTCAGGGAGACGGGAAGGGGTGTAGGGGTCACGGAGACAGGTAGGTGTGTAATGGGGCACAGAGACTGGGAGCGGTGTAAGGGTCACGGAGACGGGGAGGTGTGTAACGGTCAGAGAGACGGGGAGGGGTGTGGGGTTCACAGAGATGGGGAGTGTGTAGGATTCACAGAGACGGGGACGGGTGCACGGGGATCACGGAGACCGAAAGGGGTTTAGGGGTCACAGAGATTGGGAGGGGTGTAAGGGTCGTGGAGACAGGGAGTGGTGTAGGGGTCACGGAGACAGGGAGCGGTGTAAGGCTCAAGGAGACGGGGAGCGGTGTGGTTGTCACAGAAACAGGGAGGTTTGTAGGGGTCACAGAGACGTGGGTTCATAGAGACTGGGAGCGGTGTAAGAGTCACGGAGACAGGGAGGTGTGTAGGGGTCACGGAGACGGGGAGGTGTGTAGCGGTCAGAGAGACGGGGAGGGGTGTGGGGACCACAGAGATGGGGAGTGTGTCGGATTCACAGAGACGGGGACAGGTGCACGGGGATCACGGAGACCAAAAGGGGTGTAGGGGTCACAGAGATGGGGAGGGGTGTAAGGGTCGTGGAGACAGGGAGGGGTGTAAGGGGTCACAAAGGCAGGGAGGGGTGTAGGGGGTCACAGAAATGGGGAGGAGTGTAGGGGTCACGGAGAAAGGGAGGGGTGTAGGGGGTCACAGAGACGGGGATGGGATGTGGGAGCTCACAGACGGAGAGGGGTGTGGGGGGGTCACAGAGACAGTGAGGTGGGTAGGGGTCACAGGGACAGGAAGGGTTGTAGGGGGTCAGAGAGATGGGGAGGGGTGTATGGGTTACAGAAACAGGGAGGGGTGTAAGGGTCACGGAGACAGGAAGGGGTGTAGGGGTCACGGAGACGGAGGGGTGTAAGGGTCACGGAGACAGGGAGGGGTGTAAGGGTCACTGAGACAGGGAGCGGTGTAAGGCTCACGGAGACGGAGTGGTGTGGTTGTCACCGAAACGGAGGTCTGTAGGGGTCACATAGACGGGGAGAAGTGTAGGGTTCACGGAGACTGGGATGGGTGTAGGTGATCACAGCGATGGGGAGGGGTGTAGGGTTCACAGAGATGGGGAGCGGTGTAGGGTGTCACAGAGATGGAGTGGTCTAGGGTGTCACATAGAAGAGAACGGGTTTAGAGGTTACAGAGACAGGGAGGGGTGTAGGGGTCACGGAGACAGAGAGGGGTGTAGAGATCACAGACGGGGACGGGTGTGGGGGTGTCAGAGACTGGGAACGATGTAGGGGTCACAGAGACAGGGATGGCTGTAGGGGTCAGGGAGACGGGAAGGGGTGTAGGGGTCACGGAGACAGGTAGGTGTGTAATGGGGCACAGAGACTGGGAGCGGTGTAAGGGTCACGGAGACGGGGAGGTGTGTAGCGGTCAGAGAGACGGGGAGGGGTGTGGGGTTCACAGAGATGGGGAGTGTGTAGGATTCACAGAGACGGGGACGGGTGTACGGGGATCACGGATACCGAAAGGGGTTTAGGGGTCACAGAGATTGGGAGGGGTGAAAGGGTCGTGGAGACAGGGAGTGGTGTAGGGGTCACGGAGACAGGGAGTGGTGTAGGGGTCACGGAGACAGGGAGCGGTGTAAGGCTCACGGAGACGGGGAGCGGTGTGGTTGTCACAGAAACAGGGAGGTTTGTAGGGGTCACAGAGACGTGGGTTCATAGAGACTGGGAAGGGTGTAGGGGATCACAGCGATGGGGAGGGCTGTAGGGTGTCACAGAGACAGAGGGGTCTAGGGTATCACATAGATGGGGACGGGTTTAGGGGTCACAGAGACGGGGTGGGGTGTAGGGGGTTACAGAGATGAAGAGGGGTGTAGGGGTAACGGAGACGGGGAAGGAGGTAGGGGTCATGGAGATGGGGTTGGGTGTAGGGGTCATGGAGACGGGGAGGGGCGTAGGGGTCACAGAGCAGGGAAGCGATGTGGGAGATCAGAAACGGGGAAGGATCTAGGGTCACAGAGACGAAGAGGGGCATATGGTTCACGGAGTTGTGGAAGGGTGTAGGGGTCACGGAGATGGGGAGGGGTGTAGGGGTCACAGAGACGGGGAGGGGTGTAGGGGGTCACAGCAACAGGGAGGGGTGTAGGGGTCACAGAGACGGGGAGGGGTGTAGGGGGTCACAAAGATGGGGAGGGGTGTAAGGGATCACGGAGACGGGGGGTGTAAGGGTCACGGAGATGGCGAAGGGTGTAGAGGTCATGGAGATGGAGAGGGGTGTAGGGGTCATGGAGAAGGGGAGGGTTGTAGGGGTCACGGAGACTGGGAAGGGTGTAGGGGATCACAGCGATGAGGAGGGGTGTAGGGGTCACAGAGATGGGGAGCAGTGTAAAGGTCACGGAGATGGGGAAGGGTGCAGGAGTCAGAGAGATGGGGAGGGGTGTAGGGGTCACAGAGATGGTGAGGGTGTAGGGGGTCACAGCGACGGGGATGGGTGCACGGGGATCACGGAGACCAAGAGGGGTGTAGGGATCACAGAGATGGGGAGGGGTGTGGGGTCACAGAGTTGGAGAGGGTTGTAGGGGTCATGGAGAAGGGGAGGGTTGTAGGGGTCACGGAGAAGGGGAGGGGTGTAGAGGTCACAGAGAGACAGAGAGCGGTTTAGGGGTCATGGAGACGGGTCGGTGTGTAACGGGACACAGAGATGTGGATGGGTGTAGGGGCCATGGAGATGGGTGTGGTGCAGGTGTCACAGAGACAGTGAGAGGTGTAGGGGATCAAAGAGACGGGAGGGGTGTGGGGGATCACAGAGATGGGGAGGGGTGTAGGGATCATAGAGACGGGGAGGAGTGTAGGGGTTACAGAGACAGAGGGGGTGTAGTGGTCACGGAGACAGAGAGGGGTGTAGAGGTCACAGATGTGGAGGAGTGTGGGGGTGACAGAGACTGGGAAGGATGTAGGGGTCACGGAGACAGGGATGGCTGTATGGGTCAGGGAGACGGGAAAGGGGGTAGGGGTCACAGAGACGGGTAGGTGTGTAATGGGACACAGAGATGGGGAGCGGTGTAGGGGTCACGGAGACAGGACGGTGTGTAGCGCTCAGAGAGATGGGGAGGGGTGTGGGGGTCACAGAGATGGGGAGTGTGTAGGATTCACAGAGACGAGGACGGGTGCACGGGGATCACGGAGACCGAAAGGGGTGTAGGGGTCACAGAGATGGGGAGGGGTGTAAGGGTCGCGGAGACAGGGAGCATTGTAGGGGGTCACGGAGATGGGGAGGGGTGTAGGGGGTCACAGAGACAGGGAGGGATGTGGGAGCTCACAGACGGAGAGGGGTGTGGGGGGGTCACAGAGATGGGGAGGGGTGTAGGAGTCACGGAGATGGAGAGGGATGTAGGGGTCACGGAGACGGGGAGGGGTGCAGGGGTCACAGAGACGGGGAGGGGTGCCGGAGTCACAGAGACGGGGAGGTGTGTAGGCGTCACGGAGAAAGAAGGGGATGTAAGGTCACTGAGATAGGGAGGGGTGTAGCACAACTCAGACGGGGAGAGGTGTAGGGGTCACAGAGAGGGGGAGGTGTGTAGCGGTCACAGAGATGGGGAGTGTGTAGGATTCACAGAGACAGGGACGGGTGTACGGGGATCACGGAGAAGGGGAGGGGTGTAGAGGTCACGGAGACTGGGAAGGGTGTAGGGGATCACAGCGATGAGGAGGGGTGTAGGGGTCACAGAGATGGGGAGCAGTGTAAAGGTCACGGAGACGGGGAAGGGTGCAGGAGTCAGAGAGATGGGGATGGGTGTAGGGGTCACAGAGATGGTGAGGGTGTAGGGGTCACAGCGACGGGGATGGGTGCACAGGGATCACGGAGACCAAGAGGGATGTAGGGATCACAGAGACGGGGAGGGGTGTGGGGGTCACAGAGTTGGAGAGGGGTGTAGGGGTCACGGAGAAGGGGAGGGGTGTAGGGGTCACAGAGAGACAGAGAGCGGTTTAGGGGTCATGGAGACGGGTCGGTGTGTAACGGGACACAGAGATGTGGATGGGTGTAGGGGCCATGGAGATGGGTGGGGTGCAGGTGTCACAGAGACAGTGAGAGGTGTAGGGGATCATAGAGACGGGTGGGGTGTGGGGGATCACAGAGATGGGGAGGGGTGTAGCGGCCATGGAGACGGGTGTGGTGTAGGGGTCACAGAGACAGGGAGAGGTGTAGGAGATCATAGAGACAGGGAGGGGTGTGGGGGATCACAATGATGGGGAGAGGTGTAGGGGGTCACAGAGACGTTGAGGTGTGTAGGGGGTGACAGAGATGGGGAGCGCTGTAGGGGTCACGGATATGGTGAGAGGTGTAGGGGTCGCAGAGACTGGGTGGGAGTAGGGTTCACAGAGACGGGGAGGGGTGTAGGGGCCATAGAGACTGGTGGGGTGCAGGGGTCACAGTGACTGGGAGGGATATAGGGGGTCACGGAGACGGAGAGGTGTCGTGAATCACAGAGTCGGGGAGGGTGAAAGGGTCAGAGAGATGGGGAGGGGTGCAGGGGTCACAGTGACAGGAAGTGGTGTAGGAGTCACAGAGAGGGGGAGGTGTGTAGCGTTCATAGAGACGGGGAGGGGTGTAGGGGGTCACAGAGATGGGGAGTGTGTAGGATTCACAGAGATGGGGACGGGTGCATGGGGATCACGGAGACCGAAAGGGGTGTAGGGGTCACAGAGATGGGGAGGAGTGTAAGGGTCGTGGAGACATGGAGGGGTGTAGGAGGGTCACAGAGATGGGGAGAGGTGTAAGGGTCACGGAGACGGGGAGGGGTGTAGGGGTCACGGAGATGGAGAGGGGTGTAGGGATCATGGAGAAGGGGAGGGGTGTTGGGGTCACGGAGACTGGGAAGGGTGTAGGGATTCACAGCGATGGGGAGGGGTGTAGTGGCCATGAAGACGGGTCGGGTGTAGGGGTCACAGAGACAGCGAGAGGTGTAGGGGTCACAGAGACGGGGTGGGTGTATGGGTCACAGAGACGGCAAAGTGTGTAGGGGTCACGGAGATGGGGAGGTGTGTAAGGGGTTACAGAGATGCGGAGGGGTGTAGGGGCCATAGAGACTGGTGGGGTGCAGGGGTCACAGAGACTGGGAGGGATGTAGGGGTTTACAGAGACGGGGATAGGTGTAGGGGTCACGGAGACAGGGAGAGGTGTCGAGAATCACAGAGACAGGGAGGGTGAAGGGGTCAGAGAGATGGGGAGAGGTGTAGGGGTCACAGAGACGGGAAGTGGTGTAGGGGTCACAGAGAGGGGGAGTGTGTAGGATTCACAGAGATGGGGACGGGTGCATGGGGATCACGGAGACCGAAAGGGGTGTAGGGGTCACAGAGATGGGGAGGAGTGTAAGGGTCGTGGAGACATGGAGGGGTGTAGGGGGGTCACAGAGATGGGGAGAGGTGTAAGGGTCACGGAGACGGGGAGGGGTGTAGGGGTCACGGAGATGGAGAGGGGTGTAGGGATCATGGAGAAGGGGAGGGGTGTTGGGGTCACGGAGACTGGGAAGGGTGTAGGGATTCACAGCGATGGGGAGGGGTGTAGTGGCCATGAAGACGGGTCGGGTGTAGGGGTCACAGAGACAGCGAGAGGTGTAGGGGTCACAGAGACGGGGTGGGTGTATGGGTCACAGAGACGGCAAAGTGTGTAGGGGTCACGGAGATGGGGAGGTGTGTAAGGGGTTACAGAGATGCGGAGGGGTGTAGGGGCCATAGAGACTGGTGGGGTGCAGGGGTCACAGAGACTGGGAGGGATGTAGGGGTTTACAGAGACGGGGATAGGTGTAGGGGTCACGGAGACAGGGAGAGGTGTCGAGAATCACAGAGACAGGGAGGGTGAAGGGGTCAGAGAGATGGGGAGAGGTGTAGGGGTCACAGAGACGGGAAGTGGTGTAGGGGTCACAGAGAGGGGGAGGTGTGTAGCGGTCAGAGAGATGGGGAGGGCTGTAGGGGGTCACAGAGATGGGGAGTGTGTGGGATTCACAGAGACGGGGACGGGTGCACGGGGATCACGGAGACCGAAAGTGGTGTAGGGGTCACAGTGATGGGGAGGGGTGTAAGGGTCGTGGAGACAGGGAGGGGTGTAGGGGGTCACGGAGACGGGGAGGGGTGTAGGGGGTGACAGAGACGGGGATGGGTGGAGGGGTCACAGAGGCGGGGAGGATGTGGGAGCTCACAGACGGAGAGGGGTGTAGGGTGTCACAGAGAAGGGGAGTTGTGTAGGGGTCACAGAGACGGGGAGGCATGCAGGGGTCACAGAGACGGGGAGGGGTGTAGGGGTCAGGGGACAGAGAGGGTTTTAGGGGTCACAGAGACGGGGAGGGCTGTAGCGCGACACAGAGACGGGGAGAGCTGTAGGGGTCACAGAGACGGGGAAAGGTGTAGGAGGTCACAGAGACGGGGAGAGATGAAGGCGTCACAGACGGGGAGGGGTGTAAGAGTCACGGAGATGGGGAGGGGTGTAGGGGTCACGGAGATGGAGAGGGGTGTAGGGGTCATGGAGAAGGGGAGGGGTGTAGGTGTCACGGAGACAGGGAGAGGTGAAGGAGATCATAGAGACGGGGAAGGGGGGATCACAGAGATGGCGAGGGGTGTAGGGGTCACAGAGATGGGGAGGGCTGTAAGTGATCACGGAGACGGGGGGGCGTGTAAGGGTCACGGAGACGGGGAGGAGTGTAGGGTTCCCGGAGATGGAGAGGGGTGTGGGGGTCACGGAGAAGGGGAGGGGTTAGGGGTCACGGAGACTGGGAATGGTGTAGGGGATCGCAGCGATGAGGAGGGGTGTAGGGATCACAGAGATGCAGAGCAGTGTAAGGGTCACAGAGATGGGGAAGGGTGCAGGAGTCAGAGAGATGGGGAGGGGTGTAGGAGTCACAGAAATGGTGAGGGTGTAGGGGTCACAGAGACGGGGATGGGTGCACGGGGATCACGGAGACTGAGAGGGGTGTAGGGATCACAGAGATGGGGAGGGGTGTAGGGGTCACAGAGTTGGAGAGGGGTGTAGGGGTCATGGAGAAGGGGAGGGCTGTAGGGGTTGGGGGACAGAGAGGGTTGTAGGGGTCACAGAGACGGGGAGGGCTGTAGCGCGACACAGACGGGGAGAGCTGTAAGGGTCACAGAGACGGGGAAAGGTGTAGGAGGTCACAGAGACGGGGAGAGATGAAGGCGTCTCAGACGGGGAGGGGTGTAAGAGTCACGGAGACGGGGAGGGGTGTAGGGGTCACAGAGTTGGAGAGGGGTGTAGGGGTCATGGAGAAGGGGAGGGTTGTAGGAGTCACTGAGAAGGGGAGGGGTGTAGGGGTCACAGAGACGGAGAGGGGTTTAGGGGTCACGGAGACGGGTCGGTGTGTAGCGGTCAGAGAGACGGGAGGGGTGTAGGAGATCATAGAGACAGGGAGGGGTGTGGGGGATCACAGAGATGGGGAGGGGTGTAGGGGGTCACAGAGACGTTGAGGTGTGTAGGGGGTGACAGAGATGCGGAGGGGTGTAGGGGTCACAGAGATGGTGAAAGGTGTAGGGGTCACAGAGACCGGGTGGGTGTATGGGTCACAGAGACGGCAAAGTGTGTAGGGGTCACGGAGATGGGGAGGTGTGTAGGGGGTCACAGAGACTGGGAGGGATGTAGGGGGACACGGAGACGGGTATTGGTGTAGGGGTCGCAGAGACAGGGAGAGGTGTCAGGAATCACAGAGACGGGGAGGGTGAAGGGGTCACGGAGAGGGGGAGGTGTGTAGCGGTCAGAGAGACGGGGAGGGTGTAGGGGTTACAGAGACAGGGAGGGGTGTAGGGGTCACTGAGACAGAGAGGGGTGTAGAGGTCACAGACGGGGAGGGATGTGGGGGTGACAGAGACTGGGAAGGATGTAGGGGTCACAGAGACAGGGATGGCTGTAGGGGTCAGGGAGACGGGAAGGGGTGTAGGGGTCACGGAGACGGGTAGGTATGTAATGGGTCACAGAGACGGGGAGCGGTGTAGTGGTCACGGAGACAGGGAGAGGTGTTGGGAATCACAGAGACAGGGAGGGTGAAGGGGTCAGAGAGATGGGGAGAGGTGTAGGGGTCACAGTGATGGGAAGTGGTGTAGGGGTCACAGAGAGGGGGAGGTGTGTAGCGGTCAGAGAGACGGGGAGAGGTGTAGGGGGTCACATAGATGGGAAGTGTGTAAGATTCACAGCGACGGGGACGGGTGCACGGGGATCACAGAGACCGAAAGGGGTGTAGGGGTCACAGAGATGGGGAGGGGTGTAAGGGTCGTGGAGACAGGGAGGGGTGTAGGGGGTCACGGAGACGGGGAGGGGTGTAGGGTGTCACAGAGACGGGGAGGAGTGTAGGGGGTCGCGGAGAAAGGGAAGGTTGTAGGGGTCACAGAGACGGGGAGGGCTGTAGCGCGACACAGAGACGGGGAGAGCTGTAGGGGTCACAGAGACAGGGAAAGGTGTAGGAGGTCACAGAGATGGGGAGAGATGAAGGCGTCTCAGACGGGGAGGGGTGTAAGAGTCACGGACACAGGGAGGGGTGTAGGGGTCACCGAGACAGGGAGAGGTGTAGGAGATCATAGAGACAGGGAGAGGTGTTGGGAATCACAGAGACGGGGAGGGTGAAGGGGTCAGAGAGATGGAGAGAGGTGCAGGGGTCACAGAGACGGGAAGTGGTGTAGGGCTCACGGAGAGGGGGAGGTGTGTAGCGGTCAGAGAGGCGGGGAGGGGTGTAGGGGGTCACAGAGATGGGGAGTGTGTAGGATTCACAGAGACGGGGACGGGTGCACGGGGATCACGGAGACCGAAAGGGGTGTAGGGGTCACAGAGATGGGGAGGGGTGTAAGGGTCGTGGAGACAGGGAGGGGTGTAGGAGGTCACGGAGACGGGGAGCGGTGTAGGGGGTCACAGAGACGGGGTGGAGTGTAGGGGGTCGTGGAGAAATGGAGGGGTGTAGGGGGTCACAGAGACGGGGATGGGTGGAGGGGTCACAGAGGCGGTGAGGGATGTGGGAGCTCACAGACGGAGAGGGGTGTAGGGGGTCACAGAGATGGGTAGGGGTGTAGGAGTCACGGAGATGGGGAGGGGTGTAGGGGGTCACAGAGACGGGGAGGGGTGTAGGGGGTCGCAGAGAAATGGAGGGGTGTAGGGGGTGACAGAGACGGGGATGGGTGGAGGGGTCACAGAGGCGGGGAGGATGTGGGAGCTCACAGACGGAGAGGGGTGTAGGGTGTCACAGAGAAGGGGAGTTGTGTAGGGGTCACGGAGACGGGGAGGCATGCAGGGGTCACAGAGACGGGGAGGGGTGTAGGGGTCAGGGGGACAGAGAGGGTTTTAGGGGTCACAGAGACGGGGAGGGCTGTAGCGCGACACAGAGACGGGGAGAGCTGTAGGGGTCACAGAGACGGGGAAAGGTGTAGGAGGTCACAGAGACGGGGAGAGATGAAGGCGTCACAGATGGGGAGGGGTGTAAGAGTCACGGAGACGGGGAGGGGTGTAGGGGTCACGGAGATGGAGAGGGGTGTAGGGGTCATGGAGAAGGGGAGGGGTGTAGGTGTCACGGAGACAGGGAGAGGTGAAGGAGATCATAGAGACGGGGAAGGGGGGATCACAGAGATGGCGAGGGGTGTAGGGGTCACAGAGATGGGGAGGGCTGTAAGTGATCACGGAGACGGGGGGGTGTAAGGGTCACGGAGACGGGGAGGAGTGTAGGGTTCCCGGAGATGGAGAGGGGTGTGGGGGTCACGGAGAAGGGGAGGGGTTAGGGGTCACGGAGACTGGGAATGGTGTAGGGGATCGCAGCGATGAGGAGGGGTGTAGGGATCACAGAGATGCAGAGCAGTGTAAGGGTCACAGAGATGGGGAAGGGTGCAGGAGTCAGAGAGATGGGGAGGGGTGTAGGAGTCACAGAAATGGTGAGGGTGTAGGGGTCACAGAGACGGGGATGGGTGCACGGGGATCACGGAGACTGAGAGGGGTGTAGGGATCACAGAGATGGGGAGGGGTGTAGGGGTCACAGAGTTGGAGAGGGGTGTAGGGGTCATGGAGAAGGGGAGGGCTGTAGGGGTCGGGGGACAGAGAGGGTTGTAGGGGTCACAGAGACGGGGAGGGCTGTAGCGCGACACAGAGACGGGGAGAGCTGTAAGGGTCACAGAGACGGGGAAAGGTGTAGGAGGTCACAGAGACGGGGAGAGATGAAGGCGTCTCAGACGGGGAGGGGTGTAAGAGTCACGGAGACGGGGAGGGGTGTAGGGGTCACGGAGATGGAGAGGGGTGTAGGGGTCACAGAGTTGGAGAGGGGTGTAGGGGTCATGGAGAAGGGGAGGGTTGTAGGAGTCACTGAGAAGGGGAGGGGTTTAGGGGTCACGGAGACGGGTCGGTGTGTAGCGGTCAGAGAGACGAGAGGGGTGTAGGGGTTACAGAGACAGGGAGGGGTGTAGGGGTCACTGAGACAGAGAGGGGTGTAGAGGTCACAGACTGGGAGGGATGTGGGGGTGACCGAGACTGGGAAGGATGTAGGGGTCACAGAGACAGGGATGGCTGTAGGGGTCAGGGAGACGGGAAGGGGTGTAGGGGTCACGGAGACGGGTAGGTATGTAATGGGTCACAGAGACGGGGAGCGGTGTAGGGGTCACGGAGACAGGGAGAGGTGTTGGGAATCACAGAGACGGGGACGGGTGCACGGGGATCACAGAGACCGAAAGGGGTGTAGGGGTCACAGAGATGGGGAGGGGTGTAAGGGTCGTGGAGACAGGGAGGGGTGTAGGGGGTCACGGAGACGGGGAGGGGTGTAGGGGGTCACAGAGACGGGGAGGAGTGTAGGGGGTCGCGGAGAAAGGGAAGGTTGTAGGGGTCACAGAGACGGGGAGGGCTGTAGCGCGACACAGAGACGGGGAGAGCTGTAGGGGTCACAGAGACGGGGAAAGGTGTAGGAGGTCACAGAGATGGGGAGAGATGAAGGCGTCTCAGACGGGGAGGGGTGTAAGGGTCACCGAGACAGGGAGAGGTGTAGGAGATCATAGAGACAGGGAGGGGTGTTGGGAATCACAGAGACGGGGAGGGTGAAGGGGTCAGAGAGATGGAGAGAGGTGCAGGGGTCACAGAGACGGGAAGTGGTGTAGGGCTCACGGAGAGGGGGAGGTGTGTAGCGGTCAGAGAGGCGGGGAGGGGTGTAGGGGGTCACAGAGATGGGGAGTGTGTAGGATTCACAGAGACGGGGACGGGTGCACGGGGATCACGGAGACCGAAAGGGGTGTAGGGGTCACAGAGATGGGGAGGGGTGTATGGGTCGTGGAGACAGGGAGGGGTGTAGGAGGTCACGGAGACGGGGAGCGGTGTAGGGGGTCACAGAGACGGGGTGGAGTGTAGGGGGACGTGGAGAAATGGAGGGGTGTAGGGGGTCACAGAGACGGGGATGGGTGGAGGGGTCACAGAGGCGGTGAGGGATGTGGGAGCTCACAGACGGAGAGGGGTGTAGGGGGTCACAGAGATGGGGAAGGGTGTAGGAGTCACGGAGATGGGGAGGGGTGTAGGGGTCATGGAAAGGGAGGGGTGTAGGTGTCACCGAGACTGGGAAGGGTGTAGGGATTCACAGAGATGTGGAGGGTTGTAGTGGCCATGGAGACGGGTTGGGTGCAGGGGTCACAGAGACAGGGAGAGGTGTAGGAGATCATAGAGACAGGGAGGGGTGTGGGGGATCACAGAGATGGGGAGGGGTGTAGGGGTCATGGAGACTGGGAAGGGTGTAGGGGATCACAGCGATGAAGAGGGGTGTAGGGGTCACAGAGATGCGGAGCAGTGTAAGGCTCACAGAGATGGGGAAGGGTGCAGGAGTCAGAGAGATGGGGAGGGGTGTAGGAGTCACAGAAATGGTGAGGGTGTAGGGGTCACAGAGACGGGGATGGGTGCACGGGGATCACGGAGACTGAGAGAGGTGTAGGGATCACAGAGACGGGGAGGGGTGTAGGGGTCACAGAGTTGGAGAGGTGTGTAGGGGTCATGGAGAAGGGGAGGGTTGTAGGAGTCACTGAGAAGGGGAGGGGTGTAGGGGTCACAGAGACGGAGAGGGGTTTAGGGGTCACAGAGATGTTGAGAGGTGTAGGGGTCACAGAGACGGGGTGGGTGTATGGGTCACAGAGACGGCAAAGTGTGTAGGGGTCACGGAGATGGGGAGGTGTGTAGGGGGTCACAGAGACGGGGAGGGGTGTAGGGGCCATAGACACCGGTGGGGTGCAGGGGTCACAGAGACTGGGAGGGATGTAGGGGGTCACGGAGACGGGGATAGGTGTAGGGGTCACGGAGACAGGGAGAGGTGTCGGGAATCACAGAGACAGGGAGGGTGAAGGGGTCAGAGAGATGGGGAGAGGTGTAGGGGTCACAGTGACGGGAAGTGTTGTAGGGGTCACAGAGAGGGGGAGGTGTGTAGCGGTCAGAGAGACGGGGAGGGGTGTGGGGGTCACAGAGATGGGGAGTGTGTAGGATTCACAGAGACGGGGACAGGTGCACAGGGATCATGGAGACCGAAAGGGGTGTAGGGGTCACAGAGATAGGGAGGGGTGTAAGGGTCGTGGAGACGGGGGGGTGTAGGAGGTCACGGAGACGGGGAGGGATGTAGGGGGTCGCAGTGAAATGGAGGGGTGTAGGGGGTGACAGAGACAAGGATGGGTGGAGGGGTCACAGAGGCGGTGAGGGATGTGGGAGCTCACAGACGGAGAGGGGTGTAGGGTGTCACAGAGATGGGGAGGGGTGTAGGGGTCGGGGGACAGAGAGGGTTGTAGGGGTCACAGAGTCGGGGAGGGCTGTAGCGCGACACAGAGACGGGGAGAGCTGTAAGGGTCACAGAGACGGGGAAAGGTGTAGGAGGTCACAGAGATGGGGAGGGATGAAGGCGTCACAGACGGGGAGGGGTGTAAGAGTCACGGACACGGGGAGGGGTATAGGGGTCACGGAGATGGAGAGGGGTGTAGGGGTCATGGAGAAGGGGAGGGGTGTAGGTGTCACGGAGACTGGGAAGGGTGTAGGGATTCACAGAGATGGGGAGGGGTGTAGCGGCCATGGAGACGGGTGTGGTGTAGTGGTCACAGAGACAGGGAGAGGTGTAGGAGATCATAGAGGCAGGGAGGGGTGTGGGGGATCACAGAGATGGGGAGGGGTGTAGGTGTCACGGAGACTGGGAAGGGTGTAGGGATTCACAGAGATGGGGAGGGGTGTAGCGGCCATGGAGACGGGTGTGGTGTAGTGGTCACAGAGACAGGGAGAGGTGTAGGAGATCATAGAGGCAGGGAGGGGTGTGGGGGATCACAGAGATGGGGAGGGGTGTAGGGGTCACAGAGATGGGGAGAGGTGTAGTGGTCACAGAGACGGGGTGGGTGTAGGGGTCACAGAGACGGCAAAGTGTGTAGGGGTCACGGAGATGGGGAGGTGTGTAGGGGGTCACAGCGACGGGGAGGGATGTAGGGGGACACGGAAATGGGGATAGGTGTAGGGGTCACGGAGACAGGGAGAGGTGTCAGGAATCACAGAGACGGGGAGGGTGAAGGGGTCACAGAGAGGGGGAGGTGTGTAGCGGTCAGAGAGACGGGGGGGTGTAGAGGTTACAGAGACAGGGAGGGGTGTAGGGGTCACTGAGACAGAGAGGGGTGTAGAGGTCACAGACGGGGAGGTATGTGGGGGTGACAGAGACTGGGAAGGATGTAGGGGTCACAGAGACAGAGATGGCTGTAGGGGTCAGGGAGACGGGAAGGGGTGTAGGGGTCACAGAGACGGGTAGGTATGTAATGGGTCACAGAGATGGGGAGCGGTGTAGGGGTCACGGAGACAGGGAGAGGTGTTGGGAATCACAGAGACGGAGGGTGAAGGGGTCAGAGAGATGGGGAGAGGTGTAGGGGTCACAGTGATGGGAAGTGGTGTAGGGGTCACAGAGAGGGGGAGGTGTGTAGCGGTCAGAGAGACGGGGAGGGATGTAGGGGGTCACAGAGATGGGGAGTGTGTAGGATTCACAGAGACGGGGACGGGTGCACGGGGATCACGGAGACCGAAAGGGGTGTAGGGGTCACAGAGATGGGGAGGGGTGTAAGGGTCGTGGAGACAGGGAGGGGAGTAGGGGGTCACGGAGACGGGAAGGAGTGTAGCGCGACACAGAGATGGGGAGAGCTGTAAGGGTCACAGAGACGGGGAAAGGTGTAGGAGGTCACAGAGACGGGGAGAGATGAAGGCGTCTCAGACGGGGAAGGGTGTAAGAGTCAGGGACACGGGGAGGGGTATAGGGGTCACGGAGAGTGAGAGAGGTGTCGGGAATCATAGAGACAGGGAAGGTGAAGAGGTCAGAGAGACGGGGAGAAGTGTAGGGTACCACAGAGACGGGGAGTGGTGTAGGGGTCACGGAGAGGGGGAGGTGTGTAGCGGTCAGAGAGACGGGGAGGGGTGTGGGGGTCACAGAGATGGGGAGTGTGTAGGATTCACAGAGATGGGGACGGGTGCACGGGGATCTCGGAGACCGAAAGTGGTGTAGGGGTCACAGAGATGGGGAGGGGTTTAGGAGTCGCAGAGACAGGTCGGTGTGTATCAGGACACAGAGATGTGGAGGGGTGTAGGGGCCACGGCGACGAGGTGTAGGGGTCACAGAGACGGCGAAGTGTGTAGGGGGTCACAGAGATTGGGAGTGTATAGGATTCACAGAGACGGGGATGGGTGCATGGGGATCTCGGAGACCGAAAGGGGTGTAGGGGTCACAGAGATGGGGAGGTGTGTAAGAGTCGTGGAGACAGGGAGTGGTGTAGGGGGTCACAGAGATGGCGAGGGGTGTAGGTGCTACGGGGATGGGAGGGGTGTAGGGGTCACAGAGATGGGGAGGGGTGTAGGGGGTCACAGAGACGGGGTGTAGGGATCACAGAGACGGGGAGGGGTGTAGGGGTCACAGAGTTGGAGAGGGGTGTAGGGGTCATGGAGAAGGCGAGGGGTGTAGGGGTCACAGAGATGGGACAGATGTGGGAGGTCACAGACGGGGAGGGGTGCAGGGGGTCACAGAGATGGGGAGGGGTGTAGGAGTCACGGAGATGGGGAGGGGTGTAGGTGTCACCGAGACTAGGAAGGGTGTAGGGATTCACAGAGATGTGGAGGGTTGTAGTGGCCATGGAGACGGGTTGGGTGTAGGGGTCACAGAGACAGGGAGAGGTGTAGGAGATCATAGAGACAGGGAGGGGTGTGGGGGATCACAGAGATAGGGAGGGCTGTAAGTGATCACGGAGACGGTGGGTGTAAGGGTCACGGAGACGGGGAGGAGTGTAGGAGTCACGGAGAAGGGGAGGGGTGTAGGGGTCACGGAGACTGAGAAGGGTGTAGGGGATCACAGCGATGAAGAGGGGTGTAGGGGTCACAGAGATGCGGAGCAGTGTAAGGGTCACAGAGATGGGGAAGGGTGCAGGAGTCAGAGAGATGGGGAGGGGTGTAGGAGTCACAGAAATGGTGAGGGTGTAGGGGTCACAGAGACGGGGATGGGTGCACGGGGATCACGGAGACTGAGAGGGGTGTAGGGATCACAGAGACGGGGAGGGGTGTAGGGGTCACAGAGTTGGAGAGGGGTGTAGGGGTCATGGAGAAGGGGAGGGTTGTAGGAGTCACTGAGAAGGGGAGGGGTGTAGGGGTCACAGAGACGGAGAGGGGTTTAAGGGTCACGGAGATGGGGAGGTGTGTAGGGGGTCACAGAGACGGGAGGGGTTTAGGGGCCATAGAGACTGGTGGGGTGCAGGAGTCACAGAGACTGGGAGGGATGTAGGGGGTTACGGAGACGGGGATAGGTGTAGGGGTCACGGAGACAGGGAGAGGTGTCGGGAATCACAGAGACAGGGAGGGTGAAGGGGTCAGAGAGATGGGGAGAGGTGTAGGGGTCACGGAGTCAGGGAGCGGTGCAGGGATCACAGAGATGGGGAGGTGTGTAGGGGTCACAGAGACGGGGAGGGCTGTAGGGGGTCAGAGAGATGGAGAGTGGTGTAGGGGTCACAGAGAGGGGGAGGGTTGTAGGCGGTCAGAGAGATGGGGAGTGGTGTAGGGTCTCAGAGACAGGGAGGGGTGTAGGGTGTCAGAGAGATGTGGAGGGTTATAGGGGTCACGGAGACGGGGAGTGGTGTAAGTGTCACGGAGACGGGGAGGGGTGTAGGGGTCACAGAGACGGGTAGGGGTGTAGGGTGTCACAGTGATGGGGAGGGGTGTTGAGGTCACAGAGATGGGGAGGGGTGTAGGGGTCACTGAGAAGGGGAGGTGTGTAGGGGTCACAGAGAAGGGGAGAGGTGTAGGAGTCACAGAGACAGGGAGGAGTGCAGGGGTCACAGAGTCGGGGAGGAGTGTAGGTGGTCACAGAGACGGGGAGAGATGTAGGGGTCACGGAGACTGGGAGAGGTGTCGGGGATCACAGAGACGGGGAGGGGTGTAGGGATCTCAGAGACGGGGAGGGGTGTGGTTGTCACAGAGATAGGGAGGAGTGTAGGGGTCACGGAGATGTAGAGAGGTGTAGGGGTCACGGAGATGGGAAGGGGTGTAGGGGTCACGGAATCGGTGAGCGGTGTAATGGTTACAGTGACGGGGAGTGGTGTGGGGTTACAGAGACGGGGAGGGGTGTAGGGGTCACAGAGTTGGAGAGGGGTGTAGGGGTCACGTAGAAGGGGAGGGGTGTAGGGGTCACAGAGACGAGGAGGGGTGTAGGGGTCACAGAGAAGGGGAGGGTGTAGGATTCACAGAGACGGGGACAGGTGCACAGGGATCTTGGAGACCGAAAGGGGTGTAGGGGTCACAGAGATGGGGAGGGGTGTAAGGGTCGTGGAGACAGGGAGGGGTGTAGGGGGTCACAGAGACAGGGAGGGGTGTAGGGGGTTGCAGAGAAATGGAGGGGTGTAGGGGTCACAGAGACGGAGACAGGGAGAGGTGTCGGGAATCACAGAGACAGGGAGGGTGAAGGGGTCAGAGAGATGGGGAGAGGTGTAGGGGTCACAGTGACGGGAAGTGTTGTAGGGGTCACAGAGAGGGGGAGGTGTGTAGCGGTCAGAGAGACGGGGAGGGGTGTAGGGGGTCACAGAGATGGGGAGTGTGTAGGATTCACAGAGACGGGGACAGGTGCACAGGGATCTTGGAGACCGAAAGGGGTGTAGGGGTCACAGAGATGGGGAGGGGTGTAAGGGTCGTGGAGACAGGGAGGGGTGTAGGGGGTCACAGAGACAGGGAGGGGTGTAGGGGGTTGCAGAGAAATGGAGGGGTGTAGGGGGTGACAGAGACGGGGATGGGTGGAGGGGTCACAGAGGCGGGGAGAGATGTGGGAGCTCACAGACGGAGAGAGGTGTCACAGAGATGGGGAGGGGTGTAGGAGTCACGGAGATGGGGAGGTGTGTAGGGGTCATGGAAAGGGGAGGGGTGTAGGGGTTGTGGGACAGAGAGGGTTGTAGGGGTCACAGAGTCGGGGAGGGCTGTAGCGCGACACAGAGACGGGGAGAGCTGTAAGGGTCACAGAGACGGGGAAAGGTGTAGGAGGTCACAGAGATGGGGAGAGATGAAGGCGTCACAGACGGGGAGGGGTGTAAGAGTCACGGACACGGGGAGGGGTATAGGGGTCACGGAGATGGAGAGGGGTGTAGGGGTCATGGAGAAGGGGAGGGGTGTAGGTGTCACGGAGACTGGGAAGGGTGTAGGGATTCACAGAGATGGGGAGGGGTGTAGCAGCCATGGAGACGGGTGTGGTGTAGGGGTCACAGAGACAGGGAGAGGTGTAGGAGATCATAGAGACAGGGAGGGGTGTAGGGGTCATGCAGACTGGCAAGGGTGTAGGGGATCACAGCGATGAGGAGGGGTGTAGGGGTCACAGAGATGGGGAGAGATGTAGGGGGTCACAGAGACGTTGAAGTGTGTAGGGGGTGACAGAGATGGGGAGGGGTGTAGGGGTCACGGAGATGGTGAGAGGTGTAGTGGTCACAGAGACGGGGTGGGTGTAGGGGTCACAGAGACGGCAAAGTGTGTAGGGGTCACGGAGATGGGGAGGTGTGTAGGGGGTCACAGAAATGTGGAGGGGTGTAGGGGTCATGGAGAAGGGGAGGGTTGTAGGAGTCACTGAGAAGGGGAGGGGTGTAGGGGTCACAGAGACGGAGAGGGGTTTAGGGGTCACAGAGATGGGTCGGTGTCGTAACGGGACACAGAAATGTGGAGGGGTGTAGGGGTCATGGAGAAGGGGAGGGTTGTAGGAGTCACTGAGAAGGGGAGGGGTGTAGGGGTCACAGAGACGGAGAGGGGTTTAGGGGTCACAGAGATGGGTCGGTGTCGTAACGGGACACAGAAATGTGGAGGGGTGTAGTGTCGATGGAGACGTGTGGGGTGTAGGGGTCACAGAGACAGGGAGAGGTGTAGGAGATCATAGAGACAGGGAGGGGTGTGGGGGATCACAGAGATGGGGAGGGGTGTAGGGGTCACAGAGATGGGGAGGGGTGTAGGGGGTCACAGAGACGTTGAGGTGTGTAGGGGGTGACAGAGATGCGGAGGGGTGTAGGGGTCACAGAGATGGTGAAAGGTGTAGGGGTCACAGAGACGGGTGGGTGTATGGGTCACAGAGACGGCAAAGTGTGTAGGGGTCACGGAGATGGGGAGGTGTGTAGGGGGTCACAGAGACGGGGAGGGGTGTAGGGGCCATAGAGACTGGTGGGGTGCAGGGGTCACAGAGACTGGGAGGGATGTAGGGGGACACGGAGATGGGAATAGGTGTAGGGGTCACGGAGACAGGGAGAGGTGTCGGGAATCACAGAGACGGGGAGGGTGAAGGGGTCACTGAGACAGAGAGGGGTGTAGAGGTCACAGACGGGGAGGGATGTGGGGGTGACAGAGACTGGGAAGGATGTAGGGGTCACAGAGACAGGGATGGCTGTAGGGGTCAGGGAGACGGGAAGGGGTGTAGGGGGTCACAGAGACGGGTAGGTATGTAATGGGTCACAGAGACGGGGAGCGGTGTAGGGGTCACGGAGACAGGGAGAGGTGGGAATCACAGAGACAGGGAGGTGTGTAGCGGTCAGAGAGACGGGGAGGGGTGTTGGGGGTCACAGAGATGGGGAGTGTGTAGGATTCACAGAGACGGGGACGGGTGCACGGGGATCACGGAGACCGAAAGGGGTGTAGGGGTCACAGAGATGGGGAGGGGTGTAAGGGTCGAGGAGACAGGGAGGGGTGTAGGGGGTCACGGAGACGGGGAGGGGTGTAGCGCGACACAGAGACGGGGAGAGCTGTAGGGGTCACAGAGACGGGGAAAGGTGTAGGAGGTCACAGAGACGGGGAGAGATGAAGGCGTCTCAGACGGGGAGGGGTGTAAGAGTCACGGACACGGGGAGGGGTATAGGCGTCACGGAGACTGGGAGAGGTGTCGGGAATCATAGAGACGGGGAGGGTGAAGAGGTCAGAGAGACGGGGAGAAGTGTAGGGTATCACAGAGACGGGGAGTGGTGTAGGGGTCACGGAGAGGGGGAGGTGTGTAGCGGTCAGAGAGACGGGGAGGGGTGTGGGGGTCACAGAGATGGGGAGTGTGTAGGATTCACAGAGACGGGGACGGGTGCACGGGGATCTCGGAGACCGAAAGGGGTGTAGGGGTCACAGAGATGGGGAGGGGTTTAGGAGTCGCAGAGACAGGTCGGTGTGTATCGGGACACAGAGATGTGGAGGGGTGTAGGGGCCACGGCGACGAGGTGTAGGGGTCACAGAGACGGCGAAGTGTGTAGGGGGTCACAGAGATTGGGAGTGTATAGGATTCACAGAGACGGGGACGGGTGCATGGGGATCTTGGAGACCGAAAGGGGTGTAGGGGTCACAGAGATGGGGAGGTGTGTAAGAGTCGTGGAGACAGGGAGTGGTGTAGGGGGTCACAGAGACGGCGAGGGGTGTAGGTGCTACGGGGATGGGAGGGGTGTAGGGGTCACAGAGATGGGGAGGGGTGTAGGGGGTCACAGAGACGGGGTGTAGGGATCACAGAGACGGGGAGGGGTGTAGGGGTCACAGAGTTGGAGAGGGGTGTAGGGGTCATGGAGAAGGCGAGGGGTGTAGGGGTCACAGAGATGGGACAGATGTGGGAGGTCACAGACAGGGAGGGGTGCAGGGGGTCACAGAGATGGGGAGGGGTGTAGGAGTCACGGAGATGGGGAGGGGTGTAGGGGTCATGGAAAGGGAGGGGTGTAGGTGTCACCGAGACTGGGAAGAGTGTAGGGATTCACAGAGATGTGGAGGGTTGTAGTGGCCATGGAGACGGGTTGGGTGTAGGGGTCACAGAGACAGGGAGAGGTGTAGGAGATCATAGAGACAGGGAGGGGTGTGGGGGATCACAGAGATGGTGAGGGCTGTAAGTGATCACGGAGACGGTGGGTGTAAGGGTCACGGAGACGGGGAGGAGTGTAGTATTCACGGAGATGGAGAGGTGTGTGGGAGTCACGGAGAAGGGGAGGGGTGTAGGGGTCACGGAGACTGAGAAGGGTGTAGGGGATCACAGCGATGAAGAGGGGTGTAGGGGTCACAGAGATGCGGAGCAGTGTAAGGGTCACAGAGATGGGGAAGGGTGCAGGAGTCAGAGAGATGGGGAGGGGTGTAGGAGTCACAGAAATGGTGAGGGTGTAGGGGTCACAGAGACGGGGATGGGTGCACGGGGATCACGGTGATTGAGTGGGGTGTAGGGATCACAGAGACGGGGAGGGGTGTAGGGGTCACAGAGTTGGAGAGGGGTGTAGGGGTCATGGAGAAGGGGAGGGTTGTAGGAGTCACTGAGAAGGGGAGGGGTGTAGGGGTCACAGAGACGGAGAGGGGTTTAAGGGTCACGGAGATGGGGAGGTGTGTAGGGGGTCACAGAGACGGGAGGGGTTTAGGGGCCATAGAGACTGGTGGGGTGCAGGAGTCACAGAGACTGGGAGGGATGTAGGGGGTTACGGAGACGGGGATAGGTGTAGGGGTCACGGAGACAGGGAGAGGTGTCGGGAATCACAGAGACAGGGAGGGTGAAGGGGTCAGAGAGATGGGGAGAGGTGTAGGGGTCACGGAGTCAGGGAGCGGTGCAGGGATCACAGAGATGGGGAGGTGTGTAGGGGTCACAGAGACGGGGAGGGCTGTAGGGGGTCAGAGAGATGGAGAGTGGTGTAGGGGTCACAGAGAGGGGGAGGGTTGTAGGCGGTCAGAGAGATGGGGAGTGGTGTAGGGTCTCAGAGACAGGGAGGGGTGTAGGGTGTCAGAGAGATGTGGAGGGTTATAGGGGTCACGGAGACGGGGAGTGGTGTAAGTGTCACGGAGACGGGGAGGGGTGTAGGGGTCACAGAGACGGGTAGGGGTGTAGGGTGTCACAGTGATGGGGAGGGGTGTTGAGGTCACAGAGATGGGGAGGGGTGTAGGGGTCACTGAGAAGGGGAGGTGTGTAGGGGTCACAGAGAAGGGGAGAGGTGTAGGAGTCACAGAGACAGGGAGGAGTGCAGGGGTCACAGAGTCGGGGAGGAGTGTAGGTGGTCACAGAGACGGGGAGAGATGTAGGGGTCACGGAGACTGGGAGAGGTGTCGGGGATCACAGAGACGGGGAGGGGTGTAGGGATCTCAGAGACGGGGAGGGGTGTGGTTGTCACAGAGATAGGGAGGAGTGTAGGGGTCACGGAGATGTAGAGAGGTGTAGGGGTCACGGAGATGGGAAGGGGTGTAGGGGTCACGGAATCGGTGAGCGGTGTAATGGTTACAGTGACGGGGAGTGGTGTGGGGTTACAGAGACGGGGAGGGGTGTAGGGGTCACAGAGTTGGAGAGGGGTGTAGGGGTCACGTAGAAGGGGAGGGGTGTAGGGGTCACAGAGACGAGGAGGGGTGTAGGGGTCACAGAGAAGGGGAGGGGTGTAGTGGTCACAGAGACAGGGAGGGGTGTAGGGATCACGGTGATGGGGAGGAGTATAGGGGTCACGGAGACGGGGAGCGGTGTAAGGGTAACGGAGACGGGGAGGGGTATAGGTTGTCACAGAGAAGGGGAGGGGTGTAGTGGTCACAGAGACAGGGAGGGGTGTAGGGATCACGGTGATGGGGAGGAGTATAGGGGTCACGGAGACGGGGAGTGGTGTAAGGGTAACGGAGACGGGGAGGGGTATAGGTTGTCACAGAGAAGGGGAGGGGTGTAGTGGTCACAGAGACAGGGAGGGGTGTAGGGATCACGGTGATGGGGAGGAGTATAGGGGTCACGGAGACGGGGAGCGGTGTAAGGGTAACGGAGACGGGGAGGGGTATAGGTTGTCACAGAGACGGGGAGGGGCGTAGAAGTCACAGAGTCCGGGAGATGTGTAGGGGTCATGGAGACCTGCAGGGGTGTTGGGTTCATGGAGACGGGGAGGGGTGGTGGGTTTCTCAGAGACGGGGAGGGGTGTAGAGGTCTCAGTGACGTGGAGGGGTGTAGGGGTCACAGAGACAGGGAGGGGTGTAGGGGTCACAGAGACGGGCAGGGATGTGGGAGGTCACAGATGGGGAGGGGTGTAGGGGGTCACAGATATAGGGATGGTTGTGGGGGGTTACAGAAACGGGGAAGTGTGTAGCGAGTCACAGAGATGGGCAGTGGTGTAGGCGGTCACAGAGACAGAGTGGGGTGTACAGGTCACGGAGACGGAGAGGGGTGTAGCGGGTCCCAAATGGAGAGGGATGTAGGAGTCACAGAGATGGGTAGGGGTGTAGGGTGTCACAGTGACGGGGAGGGGTGTTGAGGTCACAGAGATGGGGAGGGGTGTAGGGGTCACCAAGAAGGGGAGAGGTGTAGGAGTCACAGAGACAGGGAGGAGTGTAGGGGTCACAGAAAAGGGGAGGGGTGTAGGGGTCACAGAGTCGGGGAGCGGTGTAGGTGGTTACGGAGACGGGGAGAGGTGTCGGGGATCACTGAGACAGGGAGGGGTATGGTTGTCACAGAGATAGGGAGGGGTGTAGGGGTCACAGAGATGCAGAGAGGTGTAGGGGTCACGGAGACTGGGAGGGCTGTCGGGTGTCACACGCGGGGAAGAGTGTAGGAGGTCGCAGAGACAGGTAGGGGTGTATGGGGTCACAGAGACGGGGAGGAGTGTAGGAGTCACAGAGATGGGGAGGGATGTGGGAGGTCACAGATGGGGAGGGGTGTGGGTGTGACAGAGACTGGGATGGATGTAGGGGTCACAGAGAAGGGGAGAGGTGTAGGAATCACAGAGTCGGGAAGGGGTGTAGGGGTCACGGAGACGGGGAGGGGTGTAGGGGTCACGGAGATGGGGAGGGGTGTCGGGGATCACAGAAATGGGGAAGGGTGTAGGGGGTCACAGAGATGGGGCAGGTTGTCGGGGATCACAGAGACGGTGAGTGGTGTAGGAGGTGACAGAGATGGGGAGGGGTGTAGGGGTCACAGAGACGGTGAGGGGTGTGGGGGTCAGTACGGGGAGTAGGGTGTCACTACGGGGAAGGATGTAGGGGTCACACAGACAGGGAGGAGTGTAGGGGTCACAGAGAAGGGGAGGCATGTAGGGAGTCACAGAGACAAAGAGGGGTGTCGGGGTCATGGCAACCAGTAAGGATGTATGGGTCACGGAGACGGGGAGGGGTGTAGAGGTCACAGAGATGGGGAGAGATATGGGAGGTCACAGACGGGGAGGGGTTTAGGGGGTCAAAGAGATGGGGAGGGGTGTAGGGGTCACAGAGACGGGGAAGGGTGTAGGGGGTCACAGAGATGGGGACAGGTGTAGGGGTCACAGAGCTGGGAGAGGTGTCGGGCATCACAGAGATGGGGAGGGGTGTAGGGTGTCACTAGGGTGGGGGTAGAGGGTCACTACGGGGAGGGATGTTGGAGCCACAGAGACGGGGAGGAGTGTAGGGTTCACAGAGAAGGGGAGGGTTGTAGGGGTCACAGAGACGGGAAGAGGTGTAGGGGTTACAGAGACGGGGAGGGTTGTAGGGGGTCACGGAGACGGGGAGAGGTGTAGGAGTCACGGAGACTGGGAGAGGTGTCGTGGATCACAGAGATGGGGAGGGGTGTAGGGGTCACAGAGACATGGAGGGGCGTGGGGGTCACGGAGACTGGGAGTGGTTTAGGGGGTCACAGAGACAGGGAGGAGTGTAGGGGGTCACAGAGATGGGGAGGGGTGTAAGGGTCGTGGAGACAGGAAGGGGTGTAGGGGGTCACGGAGATGGGGAGGGGTGTAGGGGGTCATAGAGACGGGGAGGAGAGTAGGGGTCGCGGAGAGAGGGAGGGGTGTAGGGGTCACAGAGACGGGGAGGAGTGTAGGAGGTCTCAGAGACGGGGAGGGGTGTCGGGGTCTCGGAGACGTGGAGGGGTGTAGGCGGTCACAGAGACAGAGAGGGGTGTGCATGTCACTGAGACGGAGAGGGGTATAGCGGGAATCAGGTCGGGAGGGGTGTAGGGGTCACAGAGACGGGGAGGGGTGCAGGGTGTTACAGAGTCGGGGAGGGGTGTTGAGTTCACAGAGATGGGGAGGTGTGTAGCGGTCACAGAGAAGGGGAGAGGTGTAGGAGTCACAGAGACAGGGAGGAGTGTAGGGGTCACAGAGTCGGGGAGGGGTGTAGGTGGTCACGGAGACAGGGAGAGATGTAGGGGTCACGGAGACGGGGAGGGGTGTCGGGGATCACAGAAACGGGGAGGAGTGTTGGGGTCACAGAGACAGGGAGGGGTGTAGAGGGTCACAGAGACGAAGAGGAGTGTAGGGTTCATGGAGCCGTGGAAGGATGTCGGGGTCACAGAGACGGGGAGGGGTTTAGAGGGTTACAGAGACGGTGAGTGGTGTAGGAGGTGACAGAGACAGGGAGGGGTGTAGCAGGTCACAGAGACGGGGAGGGTTGTAGGGGTCACAGAGACAGGGAGGGGTGTAGGGGTCACGGAGACGAGAAGGGGTGTAGTGGTACACAGATATGGGGAGGGGTGTAGGGGGTCACAGAGACGGTGAGGGGTGTATGGGTCAGTACGGGGGGTAGGGTGTCACTACGGGGAGGGATGTAGGGGTCACACAGACAGGGAGGAGTGTAGGGGTCACAGAGAAGGGGAGGCATGTAGGGAGTCACAGAGACAAAGAGGGATGTCGGGGTCATGGCAACCAGTAAGGATGTATGGGTCACGGAGACGGGGAGGGGTGTAGAGGTCACAGAGATGGGGAGAGATATGGGAGTTCACAGACGGGGAGGGGTTTAGGGGGTCACAGAGATGGGGAGGTGTGTAGGGGTCACGGAGGTGGGGAGAGATATGGGAGGTCACAGACGGGGAGGGGTTTAGGGGGTCACAGAGATGGGGAGGGGTCTCGGGGTCACAGAGACGGGGAAGGATGTAGGCATCACGGAGATGGGGAAGGGTGTAGGGATCACAGAGACGGGGAGGGGTGTAGGGGTCACAGAGACGGAGAGGGGTCTCGGGGTCACAGAGACAGGGAGGGATGTGGGAGGTCACAGAGTCAGGGAGGGGTGTAGGATGTCACAGAGATGGTGAGGGTTGTAAGGGGTCACAGAGACGGGCAGGAGTGTTGGGGTCATGGAGACAGGGAGGGGTGTCGGGGTCTCGGAGACGTGGAGGCGTGTAGGCAGTCACAGAGACAGAGAGGGGTGTGCATGTCACGGAGACAGAGAGGGGTGTAGCGGGACCCAGGTCGGGAGGGTTGTAGGGTCACAGAGATGGGGAGGGGTGTAGGGGTCACAGAGACGGGGAGGGTTGTAGGGGTCACAGAGACGGGGAGATGTGTAGGGGTCACGGAGACTGGGAGGTGTGTAGCGGGACACAGAGACGGGGAGGGGTGTAGTGGTTACGGTGACGGAGAGGGGTGTAGGTTGTCACAGAGACGGGGAGGTGTGTAGGGGCCACCAAGACCGGCAGAGGTGTTGGGGTCATGGAGACAGGAAGGGGCGTTCAGGGTCTCAGAGACGGGGAGGGGTGTAGGGGTCTCGGAGACGGGCGGGGATGTGGGAGGTCACAGATATGGGGGTGGTTGTAGGGGGTTACAGAACCGGGGAGGTGTGTAGCAGGTCACGTAAACGGGGAGTGGTGTAGGCGGTCACAGAGACGGAGAGGGGTGTACAGGTCACGGGGACGGAGAAGGGTGTAGTGGGACCCAGATGGGGAGGGGTGTAGGGGTCACAGAGACGGGGAGTGGTGTAGGGGGTCACAGAGACGGGGAGGGGTGTAGGTGGTCACAGAGACGGGGAGGGATGTTGAGGTCACAGAGATGGGGAGGGGTGTAGGGGTCACAGAGACGGGGAGTGGTGTAGGGGGTCACAGAGATGGGGAGGGGTGTAGGGGTCACAGAGACGGCGAATGGTGTAGATGGTCAGGGAGACGGGGAGGAGTGTAGGGGTCACAGAGACAGGCAGGGATGTGGGAGGTCACAGACAGTGAGGGGTGTAGGGGGTCACAGATATGGGGGTGGTTGTAGGGGGTTACAGAAACGGGGAGGTGTGTAGCAGGTCACAGAGATGGGGAGGGATGTTGAGGTCACGGAGATGGGGAGGGGTGTAGGTGGTCACAGAGACGGGGAGGGATGTTGAGGTCACAGAGATGGGGAGGGGTGTAGGGGTCACAGAGACGGCGAATGGTGTAGATGGTCAGGGAGACGGGGAGGAGTGCAGGGGTCACAGAGACGGGGAGGAGTGTAGGGGTCACAGAGACAGGCAGGGATGTGGGAGGTCACAGACAGCGAGGGGTGTAGGGGGTCACAGATATGGGGGTGGTTGTAGGGGGTTACAGAAACGGGGAGGTGTGTAGCAGGTCACGGAGACAGGGAGTGGTGTAGGCGGTCACAGAGACGGAGAGGGGTGTAGGCGGTCACAGAGACGGGGAGGGGTGTAGGGGTCACAGAGACAGGCAGGGATGTGGGAGGTCACAGACAGCGAGGGGTGTAGGGGGTCACAGATATGGGGGTGGTTGTAGGGGGTTACAGAAACGGGGAGGTGTGTAGCAGGTCACCGAGACAGGAGGGGTGTAGGGGGGTCACAGAGACGTGGAGGGGTGTAGGGGTCACAGAGATGGGGAGGGGTGTAGTGGTCAGAGAGACAGGCAGGGATGTGGGAGGTCACAGACAGCGAGGGGTGTAGGGGGTCACAGATATGGGTGTGGTTGTAGGGGGTTACAGAAACGGGGAGGTGTGTAGCAGGTCACGGAGACAGGGAGTGGTGTAGGCGGTCACAGAGACGGAACGGGGCGTACAGGTCACGGGGACGGAGAAGGGTGTAGTGGGACCCAGATGGGGAGGGGTATAGGGGTCACAGAGACGGGGAGGGGTGTAGGGGTCACGGAGACCGGCAGGGGTGTTGGGGTCATGGAGGCGGGGAGGGGTGTTGGGGGTCTCAGAGACGGGGAGAGGTGTCAGGGTCTCGGAGACGTGGAGGGGTGTAGGCGGTCACAGAGACAGAGAGGGGTGTGCATGTCACTGAGACGGAGAGGGGTATAGCGGGAATCAGGTCGGGAGGGGTGTAGGGGTCACAGAGACGGGGAGGGGTAATGGGTGTTACAGAGTCGGGGAGGGGTGTTGAGTTCACAGAGATGGGGAGGTGTGTAGGGGTCACAGAGAAGGGGAGAGGTGTAGGAGTCACAGAGACAGGGAGGAGTGTAGGGGTCACAGAGACGGGAAGGTGTGTGGGAGGTCACAGAGATGGGGAGGAGTGTAGGGGTCACAGAGACGGGGAGGTGTGTGGGGTTTACGGAGACTGGGAGGTGTGTAGTGGGACACAGAGACGGGGAGGGGTGTAGTGGTTACGGTGATGGGAAGGGGTAGGAGATCACGGTGACGTGGAGGGGTGTAGGGGATCACAGAGACGGGGATGGGTGTAGGTTGTCACAGAGACGGGCAGGGGTGTAGAGATCACTGAGACAGGGAGGTGTGTAGGGGTCACGGAGACCGGCAGAGGTGTTGGGGTTATGGAGACAGGGAGGGGTGTTGGGGTCTCGGAGACGGGCAGGGATGTGGGAGGTCACAGATATGGGGGTGGTTGTAGGGGGTTACAGAAACAGGGAGGTGTGTAGCGGGTTACGGACACGGGGAGTGGTGTAGGCGGTCACAGAGATGGAAAGGGGTGTACCGGTCACGGAGACGGAGAGGGGTGTACAGGACACGGAGACGGAAAGGGTGTAGCGGGACCCAGATGGGGAGGGTTGTAGGGGATTACGGTGATGGGGAGGGGTGTAGGGGTCACAGAGACGGGGAGGGATGTTGAGGTCACAGAGATGGGGAGGGGTGTAGGTGGTCATGGAGATGGAAAGGGGTGTACAGGTCACGGAGACGGAGAAGGGTGTAGCGGGACCCAGATGGGGAGGGGTGTAGGGGATCACGGTGATGGGGAGGGGTGTAGGGGTCACAGAGACGGGGAGGGATGTTGAGGTCACAGAGACGGGGAGGGATGTAGGGGTCTCAGAGACGGGGATAGATGTGGAGGGTCACAGACTGGGAGGGGTGTAGGGTGTCACGGAGATGGGGAAGAGTGTAGGGGGTCACGGAGAGGAACGGGGTGTAGTGGTCACAGAGACCGGGAGTGGTTTAGGGGGTCACGGAGACAGGGATGGATGCAAGGGGTCATAGACGTGAATGGATTTGGTAGGTCACAGATGGAGAGGGGTGTTAGGGGCACGGAGAAGCGGAGGGGTGTAGGGGTCACAGAGATGGGGAGGGGTGTAGGGGTCTCAGAGATGGGGAGCAATGTGGGAGGTCACAGACAGGGTGGGGTTTTGGGGTCACGGAGACAGTTAGGTGTGCAACGGGACACGGAGACGGGGAGGAGTATAGGGGTCACAGAGATGGGGACGGGTGTAGGGGGTCACAGGGATGGGGAGGGCTGTTAGGGTTCACAGAGACAGGCAGGGATGTGGGAGGTCACAGACAGCGAAGGGTGTAGGGGGTCACAGATATGGGGGTGGTTGTAGGGGCTTACAGAAACGGGGAGGTGTGTAGCAGGTCACGGAGACAGGGAGTGGTGTAGGCGGTCACAGAGACGGAGAGGGGTGTAGGCGGTCACAGAGACGGGGAGGGGTGTAGGGGTCACAGAGACAGGCAGGGATGTGGGAGGTCACAGACAGCGAGGGGTGTAGGGGGTCACAGATATGGGGGTGGTTGTAGGGGGTTACAGAAACGGGGAGGTGTGTAGCAGGTCACCGAGACAGGAGGGGTGTAGGGGGTCACAGAGACGTGGAAGGGTGTAGGGGTCACAGAGACGGGGAGGGGTGTAGGGGTCACAGAGACAGGCAGGGATGTGGGAGGTCACAGACAGTGAGGGGTGTAGGGGGTCACAGATATGGGGGTGGTTGTAGGGGGTTACAGAAACGGGGAGGTGTGTAGCAGGTCACGGAGACAGGGAGTGGTGTAGGCGGTCACAGAGACGGAGATGGGTGTACAGGTCACAGAGACGGAGAAGGGTGTAGTGGGACCCAGATGGGGAGGGGTGTAGGAGTCACAGAGACGGGGAGGGGTGTAGGGGGTCACAGAGACGGGGAGGGGTATAGGCGGTCACAGAGACGGAGAGGGGGGTACAGGTCACGGGGACGGAGAAGGGTGTAGTGGGACCCAGATGGGGAGGGGTATAGGGGTCACAGCGACGGGGAGGGGTGTAGGGGTCACAGAGACGGGGAGGGATGTTGAGGTCACAGAGATGGGGAGGGGTGTAGGGGTCACAGAGACGGTGAATGGTGTAGATGGTCAGGGAGACGGGGAGGAGTGTAGGGGTCACCGAGACGGGAGGGGTGTAGGGGGTCAGGGAGACGTGGAGGGGTGTAGGGGTCACAGAGATGGGGAGGGGTGTAGGGGTCACAGAGACAGGCAGGGATGTGGGAGGTCACAGACAGCGAGGGGTGTAGGGGGTCACAGATATGGGGGTGGTTGTAGGGGGTTACAGAAACGGGGAGGTGTGTAGCAGGTCACGGAGACAGGGAGTGGTGTAGGCGGTCACAGAGACGGAGAGGGGTGTACAGGTCACTGAGACGGAGTGGGGTGTAGCAGGACCCAGATGAGGAGGGGTGTACAGGTCACAGAGACGTAGATGGGTGTAGCGTGTCACAGAGACGGGGAGGGGTGTAGGTGGTCACGGTGACGGGGAGCGATGTGGGAGGTCACAGAAAGGGTGGGGTTTTGGGGTCACGGAGGCAGGTAGATGTGTAACAGGACACGGAGACGGGGAGGATTATAGGGGTCACATAGATGGGGACGGGTGTAGGGGGTCACAGGGCCGGGGAGGGGTGTAGGGGTCACAGAGGCGGGGAGTTGTGTAAGGGTCACGGAGACGGGGAGGAGTGTAGGGGTCACAGGGACAGGGAGGGGTGTAGGGGTCACAGAGACGGGGAGGTCTGTAGGGGTTATGGAGACGGGGAGGGGTATAGTGGTCACAGGGGGAGTTGTGTAGAGCTCACGGAGACGGGTAGGGGTGTAGGGGTCACAGAGATGGGGAGCGGTGTAGGGGGGCACAGAGATGGGGAGGGGTGTAGGGGTCACAGGGACAGGGAGGGGTGCAGGGGTCACAGAGACGGGGAGGTCTGTAGGGGTTATGGAGACGGGGAGGGGTGTAGGGTTCACGGAGACGCGGAGAGGTGTAGGGGATCACAGAGACGGGGAGGGGTATAGGTGATCACAGAGAGGGGGAGGGGTCACGGAGAGGAAGAGGGGTGTTGGGGTCACGGAGACGGGGAAGGATGTAGGGGTCACAGAGACGGGGAAGGGTGTAGGGGTCACAGAGACAGGGAGGGGAGTAGGGGTGACAGAGATGGGGAGCGATGTGGGAGGTCACAGATGGGGAGGGGTTTAGGGGGTCACCAAGACGGGGTGGGGTTTTGGGGTCAGGGAGACAGGTAGGTGTGTAATGGGACACGGAGACAGGGAGGAGTATAGGGTTCACAGAGACGGGGAGGGGTGTAGGGGTCACAGAGACGGGGAGGGTTGTGGGAGGTCACAGAGACGGGGAGTGGTGTAGGAAGTCACAGAGATGGGGAGAGATGAAGGGGTCCCAGTGACGGGAAGGGGTGTAGGGGGTTCACAGAGATGGGAAGGGCTGTAGGGGGTCATGGAGAGGAAGAGGGGTGTAGGGGTCACGGAGACGGGGAAGGATGTAGGGGTCACGGAGACGGAGGGGTGTAGGGGTCAAAGAGATGGGGAGCGATGTGGGAGGTCACAGACAGGGTGGGGTTTTGGGGTCACGGAGACAGGTAGGTGTGTAACGGGACACGGAGACAGGGAGGAGTATAGGGGTCACAGGGACAGAGAGGGGTGTAGGGGTCACAGAGACGGAAGGGTGAAGGGGGTCACAGGGACGGGTAGGGGTGTAGGGGTCACAGAGATGGAGAGGGGTGTAGGGGGTCACAGAGACGGGGAGGGTTGTAGGGGTCACAGAGACGGGGAGGTGTGTAGGGGTCACGGAGACTGGGAGGTGTGTAGCGGGACACAGAGACGGGGAGGGGTGTAGTGGTTACGGTGACGGAGAGGGGTGTAGGTTGTCACAGAGACGGGGAGGGGTGTAAAGGTCACAGAGACGGGGAGGTGTGTAGGGGTCACCAACACCGGCAGAGGTGTTGGGGTCATGGAGACGGGAAGGGGCGTTGGGGGTCTCAGAGACGGGGAGGGGTGTAGGGGTCTCGGAGACGGGCGGGGATGTGGGAGGTCACAATTATGGGGGTGGTTGTCGGGGGTTACAGAACCGGGGAGGTGTGTAGCGGGTCACGGAAACGGGGAGTGTTGTAGGCGGTCACAGAGACGAAGAGGGATGTACAGGTCACGGGGACGGAGAAGGGTGTAGTGGGACCCAGATGGGGAGGGGTATAGGGGTCACAGAGACGGGGAGGGGTGTAGGGGTCACAGAGACGGGGAGGGGTGTAGGTCACAGAGACGGGGAGGGATGTTGAGGTCACAGAGATGGGGAGGGGTGTAGGGGTCACAGAGACGGCGAATGGTGTAGATGGTCAGGGAGACGGGGAGGAGTGTAGGGGTCACCGAGACAGGAGGGGTGTAGGGGGTCACAGAGACGTGGAGAGGTGTATGGGTCACAGAGACGGGGAGGGGTGTAGGGGTCACAGAGACAGGCAGGGATGTGGGAGGTCACAGACAGCGAGGGGTGTAGGGGGTCACAGATATGGGGGTGGTTGTAGGGAGTTACAGAAACGGGGAGGTGTGTAGCAGGTCACGGAGACAGGGAGTGGTGTAGGCGGTCACAGAGACGGAGAGGGGTGTACAGGTCACTGAGACGGAGTGGGGTGTAGCAGGACCCAGATGAGGAGGGGTGTACAGGTCACAGAGACGTAGACGGGTGTAGCGTGTCACAGAGACGGGGAGGGGTGTAGGTGGTCACGGTGACGGGGAGCGATGTGGGAGGTCACAGACAGGGTGGGGTTTTGGGGTCACGGAGGCAGGTAGATGTGTAACAGGACACGGAGACGGGGAGGATTATAGGGGTCACAGAGATGGGGACGGGTGTAGGGGGTCACAGGGCCGGAGAGGGGTGTAGGGGTCACAGAGGCGGGGAGTTGTGTAAGGGTCACGGAGATGGGGAGAAGTGTAGAGGTCACTGAGACGGGGAGGGGTATAGCGGTCACAGAGAGGGGGTGGGGTGTAGGGTGTCACAGAGATGGGGAGGGGTGTAGGGGTCACAGGGACAGGGAGGGGTGTAGGAGTCACAGAGACGAGGAGGTCTGTAGGGGTTATGGAGACGGGGAGGGGTGTAGCCGTCACAGAGAGGGGGAGTTGTGTAGAGCTCACGGAGACGGGTAGGGGTGTAGGGGTCACAGAGATGGGGAGCGGTGTAGGGGGTCACAGAGATGGGGAGGGGTGCAGGGGTCACAGAGACGGGGAGGTCTGTAGGGGTTATGGAGACGGGGAGGGGTGTAGGGTTCACGGAGACGCGGAGAGGTGTAGGGGATCACAGAGACGGGGAGGGGTATAGGTGATCACAGAGAGGGGGAGGGGTCATGGAGAGGAAGAGGGGTGTTGGGGTCACGGAGACGGGGAAGGATGTAGGGGTCACGGAGGCGGGGAAGGGTGTAGGGGTCACAGAGACAGGGAGGGGAGTAGGGGTGACAGAGATGGGGAGCGATGTGGGAGGTCACAGATGGGGAGGGGTTTAGGGGGTCACCAAGACGGGGTAGGGTTTTGGGGTCAGGGAGACAGGTAGGTGTGTAATGGGACACGGAGACAGGGAGGAGTGTAGGGTTCACAGAGACGGGGAGGGGTGTAGGGGTCACAGAGACGGGGAGGGTTGTGGGATGTCACAGAGATGGGGAGTGGTGTAGGAGATCACAGAGACGGGGAGAGATGAAGGGGTCTCAGAGACGAGAAGGGGTGTAGAGGGTTCACAGAGATGGGAAGGGCTGTAGGGGGTCACGGAGAGGAAGAGAGGTGTAGGGGTCACGGAGACGGGGAAGGATGTAGGGGTCACGGAGACAGGGAGGGGTGTAGGGGTCTCAGAGATGGGGAGCGATGTGGGAGGTCACAGACAGGGTGGGGTTTTGGGGTCACGGAGACAGGGAGGTGTGTAAGGGGTCACAGGGACAGAGAGGGGTGTAGGGGTCACAGAGACGGAAGGGTGAAGGGGGTCACAGGGACGGGTAGGGGTGTAGGGGTCACAGATGGAGAGGGGTGGAGGGGGTCACAGAGATGGGGAGGGGTGTAGGGGTCACAGAGACAGGGAAGGGTGAAGGGGGTCACAGGGACGGGGAGGGGTGTAAGGGTCACAGAGACGGGGAAGGATGTAGGGGGTCACGGAGACAGGGATGGATGCAAGGGGTCATAGACGTGAATGGATTTGTTAGGTCACAGATGGGGAGGGGTGTTAGGGGCACGGAGAAGCGGAGGGGTGTAGGGGTCTCAGAGATGGGGAGCGATGTGGGAGGTCACAGACAGGGTGAGGTTTTGGGGTCACGGAGATGGGAAGGGCTGTAGGGGGTCACAGGGACGGAGAGGGGTGTGGGGGTCACAGAAACAGGGAAGGGTGAAGGGGTCACAGGAACGGAGAGGGGTGTAGGGGTCACAGAGACAGGGAAGGGTGAAGGGGGTTACAGGGACGGGTAGGGGTGTAGGGGTCACAGAGATGGAGAGGGGTGTAGGGGGTCACAGAGATGGGGAGGGGTGTAGGGATCACAGGGATGGAGAGGGGTGCCTCCCACATCCCTCCACGCCTCTGTGACCCCTACACCCCTCCCCATCTCTGTGACCTCAAAACCCCTCCCCGTCTCCGTGACTCCTACAACCCTCCCCGTCTCAGTGACCTCTACACCCCTCCCCGTCTCCGTGAGCCACAGAGACAGGGAGGGGTGTAGGGTCACGGAGATGTGGAGGGGTTTAGGAGTCACGGAGACGGGGAGTGGTGTAGGAGGTCACGGAGATGGGGAGGGCTGTAGGGGTCATAGAGACGGTGAGGAGTGTAGGGTTCACGGAGACAGGGAGCAAAGTAGGGGGTCGTAGAGACAGAGGAGAGTGTAGGGGGTCACAGAGACGGGAAGGGGTGTAGGGTGTCATATATAAGTAGTGGTAACACCTCTCACCAACCTGTCAGAGGGAGTGTTTTAGCAGGGAGTGTACGTACCAGGCAGTGATATATTCAAGCTGGTTCATCAGCTTTCAGAAGAATCAGTATGCAAAGTCAGGTCATTCTCTGATAGATAAAGTGTTTGCCTTACAGATGTTGTTGATGGAAGTTGCAGACAAAAACACACACACACACACACACACACACACTCTAGATACATATATATACACACACACACATATATACACATATATATATACACACATACACATACGCAAACACGCACGCACACACATAAACACACGTGTGTACAGATATATACACAGATATGCAAATGCACACACACACACACACACACACACACACACACACACATAAACACACGTGTGTACAGATATATACACACATACCCATCTGCAAACACAAATGCACACACATAAACACACATGTATACAGATATATATACACACATACACAAACACACATGCACACATGCACACATAAACACACACATACACACACATGAATACACATATATACACACACATACGCACGTGCGCACACCCACATTCACACACATGTACACACAGACACACTAACTCACACACACACTCATCCACATGTACACAGACATACTACAAACACACTAACACATGCACACACAGACACACTAACACATGTGTACATACACACACATAGACACATGAACATATGCACACGAACACACTAACACAGGCATGCATGCACACACACTCACGCACAGACACACTAACACACGCACACACACAAGTATCGTGGTTGCAAGATCAGGCGAGAGGCTGTTAGTGACTCACCTTGTGACACCCCACAGACTTTACTCCATCTACTAGTCACAGGAACCCTACACCATTCCTCATTTTTGTGACTGTTTACACTCCCTCCTGACTCTGTAACCCCTTCCACCCCTTCCACCCCTTCCTTTCACTGAATCCCCTACTGAAACCTCTAATGGAACACTCCCCGCTTCCCTGGGTGGGGACAGTCCATGCACTCCACATCCGCCACATTACCTGTACCCCACACTCCTCCCCGCCCCATCTACAGCTCAGGAGTGTGATGGCACTCTCCCCCACTTCCCTGGAACTATGCACCTTCTGGGACAGAGCAGCCTGCCAAAACCCTGTAAAGACCGCCTTGCTCCCCCACTGGTGCTCCGTGGCTGTAGTGTGGACTGTCTACAAAATGCACCATGGTTACTCACCTGGGTTTCTCCAACAGCCCCGTTCCAAATCCCCAATATCTCCCCACCCAGAAGGACGAGGGCGGCAGGAGGAGACTGCCACCTATGGGTTCCCGTGCCTGCTGTCACCCAGCCATTATCCAGCATCAGCAGGTTAAACTTCCTCACCCTCCCTTGGCAGCAACATGGGAGCCCACGGTTCGAGGGTCAGCTCACACCACCGTCTCGAGGGAAGGAGGGGCGATAAAAGTTCACTTCCTCTTGCTTGTCGTTCTAAGGCCATCAGCGGAAGATCGCCAATAAATTTTGAAATCAATTAATTTATGTGAGAACACCCTGACTTAGTGATAAAGCTCGACAATGCATTTTCTGTGTGTCTCCGTGGTAACAAGTAGTACGACTGTTATCAAAACACCAGCATGATAATGTTAACCTGTTCTCTTGTGGGACACTTCCTGCTTATCTGCTATTGCTCCTGAATTCAATAAAGGTATTGTTGATTTAAATATTAAAAACTCAGAGAACTGGTAACACGGAGCAGATAATGGCTCCATAATCAACGTACACCATCTCGGCCTGAAGGCAGATGCCTGGAGCACAAAGCTAAAGGTTAATAAAGCAACAGGGAAGTTCGAGTGTGGTGTAGCTCAGACGCGGTGTCCCTCCCTCTCAATCTGCCCTCCCATCACCAGGAAATCTTGTCAGAGTGGCTTGTCGCTGGACCAGAGAGATCGCAGGCTCGGGATTCTGCTCTCAGGTCAGTTTAGTATTTGCCTGTTGATGTTCCCAACCTTCCTGATCCCCCCATCCTCCTGATCACTCTTTACCCTCACAGTGCTCCCTCCTCAACACCCTCCCACAGCTCCCTCCTCACCCCCACTACAGTGTTCCCTCCTCAACCCCCCCACAGAGCACCCTCCTCAACATCCTCCCACAGCGCTCCCTCCTCACCCCCTCCCAGTGTCCCCTCCTCACCCCCTCCCACAGCGTTCCCTCCTCATCCTCTCCCACAGCATTCCCTCCTCACCCCCTCCCACAGCGTCCCCTCCTCATCCTCTCCCACAGCACTCCCTCCTCACCCTCTCCCACAGCGTCCCCTCCTCATCCCCTCCCACAGCGTTCCCTCCTCACCCTCTCCCACAGCTTTCCCTCCTCACCGCCTCCCACAGCGTTCCCTCCTCACCCCCTTTCACAGTGTTCCCTCCTCTCCCCCTCCCACAGTGTTCCCTTCTCACCCCCTCCCACAGTGCTACCTCTTCACCTCCTCCCACGGTGCTCCTTCCTCACCCCCTCCCAGAGACAGGGAGGGGTGTAGGGACCAGAGGGGTTCACAGAGACAGGTATGTTTGTAGGGGCCAGAGGGGGTCACAGAGACAGGGAGGGGTGTAGGGTCCAGAGGGGGTCACAGAGACAGGGAGGGGTGTAGGGTCCAGAGGACGTCACAGAGACAGGGAGGGGTGTAGGGGCCAGATGGGGTCACAGAGATAGGGAGGGGTGTAAGCTCCAGAGGAGGTCACAGAGACAGGGAGGGGTGTAGGATCCAGAGGGGGTCACAGAGACAGGGAGGGGTGTAGGGTCCAGAGGACGTCACAGAGACAGGGAGGGGTGTAGGGGCCAGATGGGGTCACAGAGATAGGGAGGGGTGTAAGGTCCAGAGGAGGTCACAGAGACAGGGAGGGGTGTAGGGGCCAGAGGGGGTCACAGAGATAGGGAGGGGTGTAGGGTCCAGGGGGGTCACAGAGATAGGGAGGGGTGTAGGGGCCAGATGGGGTCACAGAGATAGGGAGGGGTGTAGGGGCCAGAGGGGGTCACAGAGATAGGGAGGGGTGTAGGGGCCAGATGGGGTCACAGAGACGGGGAGGGGTGTAGGGGCCAAATGGGGTCACAGAGACAGGGAGGGGTGTAGGGTCCAGAGGGGGTCACAGAGATAGGGAGGGGTGTAGGGGCCAGATGGGGTCACAGAGATAGGGAGGGGTGTAGGGGCCAGAGGGAGTCACAGAGATAGGGAGGGGTGTAGGGGCCAGATGGGGTCACAGAGACGGGGAGGGGTGTAGGGGCCAAATGGGGTCACAGAGATAGGGAGGGGTGTAGGGTCTAGAGGGGGGTCACAGAGATAGGGAGGGGTGTAGGGTCTAGAGGGGGGTCACAGAGACAGGGAGGGGTGTAGGGTCTAGAGGGGGGTCACAGAGATAGGGAGGGGTGTAGGTTCTAGAGGGGGGTCACAGAGATAGGGAGGGGTGTAGGGTCTAGAGGGGGGTCACAGAGACAGGGAGGGGTGTAGGGGCCAGAGGAGGTTACAGAGACAGAGAAGGATGTAGCAGTGAACAGTGGGACTGACTTGGGGCTGTAGAAAGTGAATCCCTGCATCGAGCATCTTCAGAGAGAGTCAATGCGTCCTCTCTGCAGACCCCTCACATTCCTCTGAAGACTGAGTTTGGGTACATGTAGGGTCACATCTGTAATTGACAGGATGAGAACCGCAATCAATCAGTGCTAGTGCACCCATCTGGTGAGGTTTGCCGCCCCCAGAATTAACACAGATTACTCTGAAGCCTTCTATCATTCAAAGCTCTGTAGTAGGCCTGATATCTATCGGGTGGGGGAGAGAGTAACCGTGACCTCACAAAACGCCAGATTCTGGGAAAGACATTTTTCTGGCAGGTGATGTATGAGGTAGATGCAGGGTTGAGTGGGGAGCAACACAGAGGGATTAGTTTGGGACTGATACAGGGCTGGAAGGAGAGCATCAGGCAGTGGGATTAGTTTGGGACTGACACAGGGCCCTGGGGAGAGGAATGAGCAATGTGATTAGTCTGTGGTCAGACACATTGCTGTTGGGACAGAGCAGGAAAATGGGATTAGTCTGGCAATTGACACAGGGCTGTTGGGAGAGGAGGAGAAGTGACACAGGGATCTGGGGAACTGAAAAGGGACTGGGGAGAGAGAGGGGCAGTAGGATTAGTTTGGACATTGATTGGCTGTGGAGGGAGAGCAGATCAGTTTGTCAACTGAACCATTGCTGTTGGGAGGGCGGGACAGAGAGTTTAGTTTGGCGACAGAAAGGCCAACGGAGAGAGTGAGGCAGGTGGGTTTATTTGGGGACTGACAAAAGGCTCGGGGAAGAGGAACAAACTGGCGATTGAAAGAGAGAGTGGTGCATGCAGAATAGTTTGAGGAATGTCCCAAGACCCCTGGAGCGAGAGCAGAGCAGTGGGATAAATTTGGGGGCGGATATAGTGCTGTGTGTGGGGAGAGGCTGATATGAGGCTAAGGGGAGATGGTGAAGCAGGTGGGTTAGCTTGAGGTCTGATGAAGGGCTGTGGGGACTGACACAGGGATCTGGGGTTAATGAGGGGTCTGAAACAGGGCTGTGGGGTTAATCTGGGGACTGACACAGAGATCTGGGGTTAATGTGGGGTCTGAAACAGGTCTGTGGGTGAATCTGGGGACTGACACAGGGATCTGGGGTTAATGAGGGGTCTGAAACAGGGCTGTGGGGTTAATCTGGGGACTGACACAGAGATCTGGGGTTAATGTGGGGTCTGAAACAGGTCTGTGGGGTTAATCTGGGGACTGACACAGGGATCTGGGGTTAATGAGGGGTCTAAAACAGGGCTGCGGGGTTAATCTGGGGATTGACACAGGGATCTAGGGTTAATGTGGGGACTGACACAGGGATCTGGGGTTAATGAGGGGTCTGAAACAGGGCTGCGGGGTTAATCAGGGGACTGACACAGGGATCTGGGGTTAATGTGGGGTCTGAAACAGGTCTGCGGGGTTAATCTGGGGACTGACACAGGGATCTGGGGTTAATCTGGGGTCTGAAACAGGTCTGCGGGGTTAATCTGGGGACTGACACAGGGATCTGGGGTTAATGAGGGGTCTGAAACAGGTCTGTGGGGTTAATCTGGGGACTGACACAGGGATCTGGGGTTAATGAGGGGTCTGAAACAGGGCTGCGGGGTTAATCTGGGGATTGACACAGGGATCTAGGGTTAATGTGGGGACTGACACAGGGATCTGGGGTTAATGTGGGGTCTGAAACAGGTCTGCGGGGTTAATCTGGGGACTGACACAGGGATCTGGGGTTAATCTGGGGTCTGAAACAGGTCTGCGGGGTTAATCTGGGGACTGACACAGGGATCTGGGGTTAATGAGGGGTCTGAAACAGGTCTGTGGGGTTAATCTGGGGACTGACACAGGGATCTGGGGTTAATGAGGGGTCTGAAACAGGGCTGCGGGGTTAATCTGGGGATTGACACAGGGATCTAGGGTTAATGTGGGGACTGACACAGGGATCTGGGGTTAATGAGGGGTCTGAAACAGGGCTGCGGGGTTAATCAGGGGACTGACACAGGGATCTGGGGTTAATGAGGGGTCTGAAACAGGGCTGTGGGGTTAATCTGGGGACTGACACAGAGATCTGGGGTTAATGTGGGGTCTGAAACAGGTCTGTGGGGTTAATCTGGGGACTGACACAGGGATCTGGGGTTAATGAGGGGTCTGAAACAGGGCTGCGGGGTTAATCTGGGGATTGACACAGGGATCTAGGGTTAATGTGGGGACTGACACAGGGATCTGGGGTTAATGAGGGGTCTGAAACAGGGCTGCGGGGTTAATCAGGGGACTGACACAGGGATCTGGGGTTAATGTGGGGTCTGAAACAGGTCTGCGGGGTTAATCTGGGGACTGACACAGGGATCTGGGGTTAATCTGGGGTCTGAAACAGGTCTACGGGGTTAATCTGGGGACTGACACAGGGATCTGGGGTTAATGAGGGGTCTGAAACAGGTCTGTGGGGTTAATCTGGGGACTGACACAGGGATCTGGGGTTAATGAGGGGTCTGAAACAGGGCTGCGGGGTTAATCTGGGGATTGACACAGGGATCTAGGGTTAATGTGGGGACTGACACAGGGATCTGGGGTTAATATGGGGTCTGAAACAGGTCTGCGGGGTTAATCTGGGGACTGACACAGGGATCTGGGGTTAATCTGGGGTCTGAAACAGGTCTGCGGGGTTAATCTGGGGACTGACACAGGGATCTGGGGTTAATGAGGGGTCTGAAACAAGTCTGTGGGGTTAATCTGGGGACTGACACAGGGATCTGGGGTTAATGAGGGGTCTGAAACAGGGCTGCGGGGTTAATCTGGGGATTGACACAGGGATCTAGGGTTAATGTGGGGACTGACACAGGTTCTGGGGTTAATGAGGGGTCTGAAACAGGGCTGCGGGGTTAATCAGGGGACTGACACATGGATCTGGGGTTAATGTGGGGTCTGAAACAGGTCTGCGGGGTTAATCTGGGGACTGACACAGGGATCTGGGGTTAATCTGGGGACAGACACAGGGATCCGGGGTTAATCTGGGGACAGACACAGGGATCTGGGGTTAATCAGGGGACTGCCACAGGGATCTGGGGTTAATGTGGGTCTGAAACAGGGCTATGGGGTAAATTTGGGGACTGACACAGGGATCTTGGGTTAATCTGGTGACAGACACAGGGATCCGGGGTTAATCTGGGGACTGACACAGGGATCTGGGGTTAATGTGGGGTCTGAAACAGGGCTGTGGGGTGAATCTGGGGACTGACACAGGGATCTGGGGTTAATGTGGGGTCTGAAACAGGGTTGTGGGGTGAATCTGGGGACTGACACAGGGATCTGGGGTTAATGTGGGGTCTGAAACAGGGCTGTGGGGTGAATCTGGGGACTGACACAGGGATCTGGGGTTAATGTGGGGTCTGACACAGGGCTGTGGGGTGAATCTGGGGACTGACACAGGGATCTGGGGTTAATGTGGGGTCTGAAACAGGGCTGCGGGTGATCTGGGGACTGACACAGGGATCTGGGGTTAATGTGGGGTCTGAAACAGGTCTGTGGGGTTAATCTGGGGACTGACACAGGGATCTGGGGTTAATGTGGGGTCTGAAACAGGTCTGTGGGGTTAATCTGGGGACTGACACAGGGATCTGGGGTTAATGAGAAGTCCGAAATAGGGCTGCGGGGTTAATCTGGGGATTGACACAGGGATCTAGGGTTAATGTGGGGACTGACACAGGGATCTGGGGTTAATTAGGGGTCTGAAACAGGGCTGCGGGGTTAATCTGGGGATTGATACAGGGATCTGGAGTTAATGTGGGGACTGACACAGGGATCTGGGGTTAATGAGGGGTCTGAAACAGGGCTGCGGGGTTAATCTGGGGACTGACACAGGGATCTGGGGTTAATGTGGGGTCTGAAACAGGTCTGCAGGGTTAATCAGGGGACTGACACAGGGATCTGGGGTTAATCTGGGGACAGACACAGGGATCCGGGGTTAATCTGGGGATTGACACAGGGATCCGGGGTTAATCTGGGGATTGACACAGGGATCTGGGGTTAATGAGGAGTCTGAAACAGGGCTGCGGGGTTAATCTGGGGATTGACACAGGGATCTAGGGTTAATGTGGGGACTGACACAGGGATCTGGGGTTAATTAGGGGTCTGAAACAGGGCTGCGGGGTTAATCTGGGGATTGATACAGGGATCTGGAGTTAATGTGGGGACTGACACAGGGATCTGGGGTTAATGAGGGGTCTGAAACAGGGCTGCGGGGTTAATCAGGGGACTGACACAGGGATCTGGGGTTAATGTGGGGTCTGAAACAGGTCTGTGGGGTTAATCTGGGGACTGACACAGGGATCTGGGGTTAATGAGGAGTCTGAAACAGGGCTGCGGGGTTAATCTGGGGATTGACACAGGGATCTAGGGTTAATGTGGGGACTGACACAGGGATCTGGGGTTAATTAGGGGTCTGAAACAGGGCTGCGGGGTTAATCTGGGGATTGATACAGGGATCTGGAGTTAATGTGGGGACTGACACAGGGATCTGGGGTTAATGAGGGGTCTGAAACAGGGCTGCGGGGTTAATCTGGGGACTGACACAGGGATCTGGGGTTAATGTGGGGTCTGAAACAGGTCTGCAGGGTTAATCAGGGGACTGACACAGGGATCTGGGGTTAATCTGGGGACAGACACAGGGATCCGGGGTTAATCTGGGGATTGACACAGTGATCCGGGGTTAATCTGGGGATTGACACAGGGATCTGGGGTTAATGAGGAGTCTGAAACAGGGCTGCGGGGTTAATCTGGGGATTGACACAGGGATCTAGGGTTAATGTGGGGACTGACACAGGGATCTGGGGTTAATTAGGGGTCTGAAACAGGGCTGCGGGGTTAATCTGGGGATTGATACAGGGATCTGGAGTTAATGTGGGGACTGACACAGGGATCTGGGGTTAATGAGGGGTCTGAAACAGGGCTGTGGGGTTAATCTGGGGACTGACGCAGGGATCTGGGGTTAATCTGGGGACAGACACAGGGATCCGGGGTTATCCTGGGGATTGACACAGGGATCTGGGATTAATGTGGGGTCTGAAACAGGGCTATGGGGTAAATTTGGGGACTGACACAGGGATCTTGGGTTAATCTGGTGACAGACACAGGGATCCGGGGTTAATCTGGGGACTGACACAGGGATCTGGGGATAATCTGGGAACAGACACAAGGATCTGGGGTTAATCTGGGGACAGACACCGGGATCTGGGTTGATCTGGGTACAGAAACAGGGATCTGGGGTTAATCCAGGGACAGACAGAGGGCTGTTGGGGAGAGCAGTTAATGTGGGGACTGACACGGGGCTGTGGGGTTAATGTGGGTCTGACAGACGGCTGTGGGGTTAATGTGGGGACTGACATGGGGCTGTGGGGTTAATGTGGGACTGACACGGAGCTGTGGGGTTAATGTGGGGACAGACACAGGGCTGTGGGGTTATTGTGGGGTCTGACACGGGGCTGTGGGGTTAATGTGGGGACTGACACGGGGCTGTGGAGTTAATGTGGGTCTGATGTGGGGCTGTGGGGTTAATGTGGGGACTGACACAGGGCTGTGGGGTTAATGTGGGGTCTGACACTGTGCTGTGGGGTTAATGTGGGGACTGACACGGGGCTGTGGGGTTAATGTGGGTCTGACACTGGGCTGTGGAGTTAATGTGGGTCTGATGTGGTGCTGTGGAGTTAATGTGGGGACTGACACAGGGCTGTGGGGTTAATGTGGGGTCTGACACGGTGCTGTGGGGTTAATGTGGGGACTGACATGGGGCTGTGGGGTTAATGTGGGGATGGACGCAGGGCTGTGGTGTTAATGTGGGGATGGATGCAGGGCTGTGGGGTTAATGTGGGGACTGACACGGGGCTGTGGGGTTAATGTGGGGACTGACACAGGGCTGTGGGGTTAATGTGGGTCTGACACGGGGCTGTGGGGTTAATGTGGGGACTGACACGGGGCTGTGGGGTTAATGTGGGGACTGACATGGGGCTGTGGAGTTAATGTGGGGACTGACACGGGGCTGTGGGGTTAATGTGGGGTCTGACACGGGGCTGTGGGGTTAATGTGGGGACTGACATGGGGCTGTGGAGTTAATGTGGGGACTGACATGGGGCTGTGGAGTTAATGTGGGGACTGACACGGGGCTGTGGGGTTAATGTGGGGACTGACACAGGGCTGTGGGGTTAATGTGGGGACTGACATGGGGCTGTGGGGTTAATGTGGGGACTGACACAGGGCTGTGGGGTTAATGTGGGGACTGACACAGGGCTGTGGGGTTAATGTGGGTCTGACACGGGGCTGTGGGGTTAATCTGAGGACTGACACAGGGCTGTGGGGTTAATGTGGGGACTGACATGGGGCTGTGGGGTTAATGTGGGGATGGACGCAGGGCTGTGGTGTTAATGTGGGGATGGATGCAGGGCTGTGGGGTTAATGTGGGGACTGACACGGGGCTGTGGGGTTAATGTGGGGACTGACACGGGGCTGTGGAGTTAATGTGGGGACTGACACAGGGCTGTGGGGTTAATGTGGGGACTGACACGGGGCTGTGGGGTTAATGTGGGGACTGACATGGGGCTGTGGAGTTAATGTGGGGACTGACACGGTGCTGTGGGGTTAATGTGGGGACTGACACGGGGCTGTGGGGTTAATGTGGGGACTGACATGGGGCTGTGGAGTTAATGTGGGGACTGACACGGGGCTGTGGGGTTAATGTGGGGACTGACACGGTGCTGTGGGGTTAATGTGGGGTCTGACACGGCTGTGGGGTTAATGTGGGGACTGACACAGGGCTGTGGGGTTAATGTGGGGACTGACACGGGGCTGTGGGGTTAATGTGGGGACTGACAGGGGGCTGTGGGGTTAATGTGGGGACTGACACGGGGCTGTGGGGTTAATGTGGGGTCTGACACAGCTGTGGGGTTAATGTGGGGACTGACATGGGGCTGTGGGGTTAATGTGGGTCTGACACGGGGCTGTGGGGTTAATGTGGGGTCTGACACTGTGCTGTGGGGTTAATGTGGGGACTGACACGGGGCTGTGGGGTTAATGTGGGGTCTGACACGGCTGTGGGGTTAATGTGGGGTCTGACACGGGGCTGTGGGGTTAATGTGGGGACTGACATGGGGCTGTGGAGTTAATGTGGGGACTGACACGGGGCTGTGGGGTTAATGTGGGGACTGACACGGTGCTGTGGGGTTAATGTGGGGTCTGACACGGCTGTGGGGTTAATGTGGGGACTGACACAGGGCTGTGGGGTTAATGTGGGGACTGACATTGGGCTGTGGGGTTAATGTGGGGACTGACACGGTGCTGTGGGGTTAATGTGGGTCTGACACGGGGCTGTGGGGTTAATCTGAGGACTGACACAGGGCTGTGGGGTTAATGTGGGGACTGACATGGGGCTGTGGGGTTAATGTGGGGATGGACGCAGGGCTGTGGTGTTAATGTGGGGATGGATGCAGGGCTGTGGGGTTAATGTGGGGACTGACACGGGGCTGTGGAGTTAATGTGGGGACTGACACGGGGCTGTGGGGTTAATGTGGGGACTGACACGGGGCTGTGGGGTTAATGTGGGGACTGACATGGGGCTGTGGAGTTAATGTGGGGACTGACACGGTGCTGTGGGGTTAATGTGGGGACTGACACGGGGCTGTGGGGTTAATGTGGGGACTGACATGGGGCTGTGGAGTTAATGTGGGGACTGACACGGGGCTGTGGGGTTAATGTGGGGACTGACACGGTGCTGTGGGGTTAATGTGGGGTCTGACACGGCTGTGGGGTTAATGTGGGGACTGACACAGGGCTGTGGGGTTAATGTGGGGACTGACATGGGGCTGTGGGGTTAATGTGGGGACTGACACGGGGCTGTGGGGTTAATGTGGGGACTGACATAGGGCTGTGGGGTTAATGTGGGGACTGACACGGGGCTGTGGGGTTAATGTGGGGTCTGACACAGCTGTGGGGTTAATGTGGGGACTGACATGGGGCTGTGGGGTTAATGTGGGTCTGACACGGGGCTGTGGGGTTAATGTGGGGTCTGACACTGTGCTGTGGGGTTAATGTGGGGACTGACACGGGGCTGTGGGGTTAATGTGGGGTCTGACACGGCTGTGGGGTTAATGTGGGGTCTGACACGGGGCTGTGGGGTTAATGTGGGGACTGACATGGGGCTGTGGAGTTAATGTGGGGACTGACACAGGGCTGTGGGGTTAATGTGGGGACTGACACGGTGCTGTGGGGTTAATGTGGGGACTGACACGGTGCTGTGGGGTTAATGTGGGGAAGACATGGGGCTGTGGGGTTAATGTGGGGACTGACACGGTGCTGTGGGGTTAATGTGGGGAAGACATGGGGCAGTGGGGTTAATGTGGGGAAGACATGGGGCTGTGGGGTTAATCTGGGGTATGACACGGCTGTGGGGTTAATGTGGGGAAGATATGGGGCAGTGGGGTTAATGTGGGGACTGACATGGTGCTGTGGGGTTAATGTGGGGAAGACATGGGGCAGTGGGGTTAATGTGGGGAAGACATGGGGCAGTGGGGTTAATGTGGGGACTGACATGGTGCTGTGGGGTTAATGTGGGGAAGACATGGGGCAGTGGGGTTAATGTGGGGAAGACATGGGGCTGTGGGGTTAATGTGGGGACTGACAAGGTGCTGTGGGGTTAATGTGGGGAAGACATGGGGCAGTGGGGTTAATGTGGGGAAGACATGGGGCTGTGGGGTTAATGTGGGGACTGACACGGTGCTGTGGGGTTAATGTGGGGAAGACATGGGGCAGTGGGGTTAATGTGGGGTCTGACATGGCTGTGGGGTTAATGTGGGGTCTGACACGGGGCTGTGGGGTTAATGTGGGGACTGACACGGTGCTGTGGGGTTAATGTGGGGAAGACATGGGGCAGTGGGGTTAATGTGGGGTCTGACACGGCTGTGGGGTTAATGTGGGGACTGACACAGGGCTGTGGGGTTAATGTGGGGAAGACATGGGGCTGTGGGGTTAATGTGGGGTATGACACGGCTGTGGGGTTAATGTGGGGACTGACACGGTGCTGTGGGGTTAATGTGGGGAAGACATGGGGCTGTGGGGTTAATGTGGGGTTTGACACGGCTGTGGGGTTAATGTGGGGAAGACATGGGGCAGTGGGGTTAATGTGGGGACTGACATGTGGTTGTGGGTGAGTGTGGGCAGTGGGATCCATGTGGGGACTGACACAGGGTCCTGGAGAGAGAAATGGGAATAGGTAGGCCTGTGGTCTGACACATTGCTGTGCGGAAACATTGGTCCTATAGACTTATATGGGGACAGGGGGCAGTGCGGGGAGAGTGTGAGACTAAGTGATTAATCTGGGTAATGTAACAAGACTGTGTGGGGAGAGTGGAACAGTAATTAGTCTCGGAATTGAATCAAGGCTGCGGGGTGAGAGTGGGCTGCTGTGATTAGTTTGGGGATAAATAAAGGGGTGTGAGGAGACGGCAGAGCATTGGGATTAATTTGGGGTTTTATGTAGGTGTGTACGAAGAGAGTGATCCATCAGGAATAGATTAGGGAATAACACAAAGTTGTGTACTGGAAGTGTGGCTATGTGATTAGTGTAGGACTGACTGAGGACTTGGGGGGAGATTTGTGAAAAGGAGAGGGTGGGAGCGATGGGGGAAGCAGACGCTGGGAACGTTGGGGGAGAGAGAGGATGGGAACGATGGGGAGACATAGGATGGGAATGATGGGAAGGGGAGAGAATGATGGGGAGGGAGAGGAGGGAACAATGGGGAGGGAGAGGCTGGGAACAAAGGGGAGGGAGAGGGGGGAGCATTGGGGAGGGAGAGGGGGAATGAGGGGGAGGGTGGGGGGAACGATGGGGAGGGTGAGTGTGGAATGATGGGAAGGGAGGGGGCAAACGATGGGCAGGAGAGGCTGGGAATGATGGGGAGGGTGAGGGGGGAACGATATGAAGGGAGAGGCTGGGAACAAAGGGGAGGGAGGGGGGAGCATTGGGGAGGGAGGGGGGAACGATGGGGAGGGTGGGGGGAACGATGGGGAGGGTGAGTGTGGAATGATGGGTAGGGAGGGGGCGAACGATGGGCAGGAGAGGCTGGGAATGATGGGGAGGGTGAGGGGGGAACGATATGAAGGGAGAGGCTGAGAACAATGGGGAGGGAGAGGGGGAGCATTGGGGAGGGAGAGGGGGAACGATGGGGAGGGTGGGGAGAACGATGGGGAGGGTGAGTGTGGAATGATGGGAAGGGAGGGGGCGAACGATGGGCAGGAGAGGCTGGGAATGATGGGGAGGGAGAGGGTGAACGATGGGGAGGAAGAGGAGGGAACGATGGGGAGGGACAGGCTGGGAACGATGGGGAGGGAGGGGGGAACGATGGGGAGGGAGAGGGGGGAACGATGGGGAGGGAGAGGCTGGGAACGATGGGGAGAGAGAGAATGGGAACGATGGGGAGGGAGAGGCTAGGAACAAAGGGGAGCGAGAGGCTGGGAACGATGGAGAGAGAGAGACTTGGAACAATGGGAGAGAGAATGGGAATGATGGGGAGGGAGAGGGGGGAATGATGGGGAGGGAGAGGAGGGAACGATGGGGAGGGAGAGGCTGGGAACGATGGGGGAGGGAGAGGGGGGAAAGATGGGGAGGGAGAGGCTGGGAGCGATGGGGAGGGAGAAGCTGGGAACAAAGGAGAGGGAAAGAGAGGGGGTGACATGGGGAGGGAGAGAGGGGGTGACATGGGGAGGGAGAGGGGGGTGACATGGGGAGAGAGAGGGTGTGACATGGGTTGAGAGAGGGGGGTGACATGGGGAGAGAGAGGGTGTGACATGGGGAGAGAGAAGGGGTGACATGGGGAGAGAGAGAGGGGGCTGACCTGTGGAGGGAGAGAGGGGGGTGACATGGGGAGGGAGAGAGGGGGTGTCATGGGGAGGGAGAGGGGGGTGACATGGGGAGGGAGAGGGGGTGACATGGGGAGAGAGCGGGGGTGACATGGGGAGGGAGAGAGGGTGACATGGGGAGAGAGAGGGTGTGACCTGGGGAGGGAGAGGGGGTGACAAGGGGAGGGAGAGGATGTGACATGGGTTGAGAGAGGGGGGTGACATGGGGAGAGAGAGGGTGTGACATGGGGGGAGAGAGAGAGGGGTGACATTGGGAGAGAGAGAGGAGTGACATTGGGAGGGAGAGAGAGGTGGTGACATGGGGAGGGACAGACAGAGGGGCTGACGGGGAAGGAGAGAGAGGGAGTGACATAGGGAGAGAGAAGGGGTGACATGGGGAGAGAGAGAGGGGGCTGACCTGTGGAGGGAGAGAGGGGGGTGTCATGGGGAGGGAGAGAGGGGGTGACATGGGGAGGGAGAGGGGGGTGACATGGGGAGGGAGAGGGGGTGACATGGGGAGAGAGAGGGGGTGACATGCAGAGAGAGGGGTGACATGGGGAGGGAGAGGGTGTGACATGGGGAGAGAGAGGGGGTGACATGCAGAGAGAGGGGGTGACATGGGGAGGGAGAGGGTGTGACCTGGGGAGAGAGAGGGGGTGACATGGGGAGGGACAGAGGGGCTGACATGGGGAGGGATAGAGGGGGGTGACATAGGGAGGGAGAGAGAGGGTGTGACATGGGAGGTGACATGAGGGAGAGAGAGGGCTAACATGGGGAGGGAGAGAGGGGGTGACATGTGGAGGGTGGGAGGGGGTGACATGGGGAGGGAGAGGGGTGTGACATTGGGAGGGAGAGAGGGAGTGACATGGGGAGAGAGAGGGGGTGACTTGGGGAGGGACAGAGGGGCTGTCATGGGGAGGGAGAGAGAGGGGGTGACATAAGGAGGGAGAGAGAGGGTGTGACATGGGAGGTGGCATGGGGGAGAGAGAGGGGTGACATGGGGAGGGAGAGAGGGGGGTGTCATGGGGAGGGAGAGAGGGGGTGACATGGGGAGGGAGAGGGGGGTGACATGGGGAGGGAGAGGGGGTGACATGGGGAGAGAGAGGGTGTGACCTGGGGAGAGAGAGGGGGTGACATGGGGAGGGACAGAGGGGCTGTCATGGGGAGGGATAGAGGGGGTGACATAGGGAGGGAGAGAGAGGGTGTGACATGGGAGGTGACATGAGGGAGAGAGAGGGCTAACATGGGGAGGGAGAGAGGGGGTGACATGTGGAGGGTGGGAGGGGGTGACATGGGGAGGGAGAGGGGTGTGACATTGGGAGGGAGAGAGGGAGTGACATGGGGAGAGAGAGGAGGTGACTTGGGGAGGGACAGAGGGGCTGTCATGGGGAGGGAGAGAGAGGGGGTGACATAAGGAGGGAGAGAGAGGGTGTGACATGGGAGGTGACATGGGGGAGAGAGAGGGGTGACATGGGGAGGGAGAGAGAGGGGGTGACATGGGGAGAGAGAGGGGGTGACAAGGGGAGGGAGAGGATGTGACATGGGTTGAGAGAGGGGGTGACATGGGGAGGGAGAGGGTGTGACCTGGGGAGGGAGAGGGGGGTGACATGGGGAGGGAGTGGGGGTGACAAGGGGAGGGAGAGGATGTGACATGGGTTGAGAGAGGGGGTGACATGGGGAGAGATAGAGGGGGTGACATGGGGAGAGAGAGGGTGTGACCTGGGGAGGGAGAGGGGGTGACAAGGGGAGGGAGAGGATGTGACATGGGTTGAGAGAGGGGGTGACATGGGGAGAGAGAGGGAGTGACATGGGTAGGGAGAGAGAGGGGGTGACATGGGGGGAGAGAGAGGGTGTGACATGGGGGGAGAGAGAGGGGTGACATGGGGGAGAGAGAGGGTGTGACATGGGGAGAGAGAGGTGGTGACATGGGGAGGGACAGACAGAGGGGCTGACAGGGAAGGAGAGAGAGGGAGTGACATAGGGAGAGAGAAGGGGTGACATGGGGAGAGATAGAGGGGGTGACATGGAGAGAGAGAGGGGTGATATGGGGAGAGAGAGGGTGTGACATTGGGAGAGAGAGAGAGGGGTGACATGGGGAGGGAGAGAGAGGTGGTGACATGGGGAGGGAGAGAGAGGTGGTGACATGGGGAGGGAGAGGGTGTGAGATGGGGAGAGAGAAGGGGTGACATGGGGAGAGAGAGGGTGTGACATGGGGAGAGAGAAGGGGTGACATGGGGAGAGAGAGAGGGGGCTGACCTGTGGAGGGAGAGAGGGGGGTGACATGGGGAGGGAGAGAGGGGGTGTCATGGGGAGGGAGAGGGGGGTGACATGGGGAGAGAGAGGGGGTGACATGGGGAGGGAGAGGATGTGACATGGGTTGAGAGAGGGGGGTGACATGGGGAGAGAGAGGGTGTGACATGGGGAGAGAGAGGGGGTGACATGCAGAGAGAGGGGGTGACATGGGGAGAGAGAGAGGGGTGTCATGGGGAAAGATAGAGGGGGTGACATGGGGTGGGAGAGAGGGGGTGACATGGGGAGAGAGAGGGTGTGACATGGGGAGGGAGAGAGAGGTGGTGACATGGGGAGGGACAGACAGAGGGGCTGACGGGGAAGGAGAGAGAGAGAGTGACATAGGGAGAGAGAAGGGGTGACATGGGGAGAGAGAGAGGGGGCTGACCTGTGGAGGGAGAGAGGGGGGTGTCATGGGGAGGGAGAGGGGGGTGACATGGGGAGGGAGAGGGGGGTGACATGGGGAGGGAGAGGGGGTGACATGGGGAGAGAGCGGGGTGACATGGGGAGAGAGAGAGGGGTGTCATGGGGAGGGAGAGAGGGGTGACATGGGGAGGGAGAGGGGGGTGACATGGGGAGGGAGAGGGGGTGACATGGGGAGAGAGAGGGGGTGACATGCAGAGAGAGGGGGTGACATGGGGAGAGAGAGAGGGGTGTCATGGGGAAAGATAGAGGGGGTGACATGGGGTGGGAGAGAGGGGGTGACATGGGGAGAGAGAGGGTGTGACCTGGGGAGAGAGAGGGGGGGTGACATGGGGAGAGAGAGGGTGTGACATGGGGAGGGAGAGGGGGTGACAAGGGGAGGGAGAGGAGGTGACATGGGGAAGGAAAGAGAGGGGCTGACATGGGGAGGGATACGGGGGCTGACATGGGGAGGGAGAGGGGGTGACATGGGGAGGGAGAGAGGGGGCTGACATGGGGAGAGAGGGGGGAACTGACATGGAGAGCGAGACAGGGGGGCTGACATGGGGAGGGAGAGGGGGGGCTGACATGGGGAGGGAGAGAGAGGGGGACATGGGGAGGGAGAGAGGGGGTGACATGGGGAGGGAGAGAGAGGGGCTGACATGGGGAGAGAGGGGGGAACTGACATGGAGAGCGAGACAGGGGGGCTGACATGGGGAGGGAGAGAGGGGGGCTGACATGGGGAGGTAGGGAGAGGGCGCTGACATGTCGTGGGAGAGAGAGGGGGACATGGGGAGGGAGAGAGGGGGTGACATGGGAAGGGAGAGAGGGGGTGACATGGGGAGAGAGAGAGGGGATGACATGGGGAGGGAGAGAGAGGTTGACATGGGGAGAGAGAGGAGGGGACATGGGGAGAGATAGAGGGGGTGACATGGGGAGAGAGAGGGGGTGACATGGGGAGGGAGAGAGAGGGTGACATGTGGAGAGAGAGGGGGTGACATGGAGAGAGAGAGGGGGTGACATGGGGAGGGAGAGAGAGGGTGACATGGGGAGAGAGAGGGGGTGACATGGAGAGAGAGAGGGGGTGACATGGGGAGAGAGAGGGGGTGATATGGGGAGGGAGAGAGAGGAGGTGACATGGGAGGGAGAGGGGGGTGATATTGGGAGGGAGAGAGGGGGTGACAATGGGGAGAGAGAGAGAGGGGGTGACATGTGGAGGGTGGTAGGGGGTTGACATGGGGAGGGAGAGGGGGCTGACATGGGGAGAGAAAGCGGGGGTGAGATGGGGAGTGAGAGGGTGGGCTGACATAGGGAGAGAGAGGGGTGTGACATGGAGAGAGGGGGGGGGGGGTGACGGGGAGAGATAAAGGGTGTGACATGGGGAGGGAGAGAGGGGTGACATGGGGAGGAGAGAGGGGGTGACAAGGGAAGGGAGAGAGGGGTGACATAGGGAGAGAGAGGGTGTGACCTGGGGAGCGAGATGGGGGTGACATGGGGAGAGAGAGGGTGTGACATGGGGAGAGAGAGGGGGTGACATGGGGAGAGAGAGAGGGGGTGACATGGGGAGGAGACAGGGGGTGACATGGGGAGGGAGAGACGGGTGACATAGGGAGAGAGAGGGTGTGACCTGGGGAAAGAGGGGGGGGTGACATTGGGAGAGAGAGGGTGTGACATGGGGAGGGAGAGGGGGTGACATGGGGAGAGAGAGGGTGTGACATGGGGAGAGAGAGGGGGTGACATGGGGAGAGAGAGAGGGGGTGACATGGGGAGGAGACAGGGGGTGACATGGGGAGGGAGAGACGGGTGACATAGGGAGAGAGGGTGTGACCTGGGGAAAGGGGGGGGGTGACATGGGGAGAGAGAGGGTGTGACATGGGGAGGGAGAGGGGGTGACATGGGGAGAGAGAGGGTGTGACATGGGGAGGGAGAGGGGTTGACATGGGGAGAGAGACAGGGGGTGACATGGGGAGGAGACAGGGGGTGACATGGGGAGGGAGAGACGGGTGACATAGGGAGAGAGGGTGGAGAGGGGGTGACATGGGGAGGAGACAGGGGGTGACATGGGGAGGGAGAGAGGGGTGACATAGGGAGAGAGAGGGTGGACCTGGGGAGAGAGGGGGGGTGACATGGGGAGAGAGAGGGTGTGACATGGGGAGGGAGAGGGGGTGACATGGGGAGAGAGAGAGGGGGTGACATAGGGAGAGAGGGGGTGACATGGGGAGAGAGAGGGGGTGACACGGGGAGAGAGAGGGTGACATGGGGAGAGAGAGGGGTTTACATGGGGAGAGAGAGGGTGTGACATGGGGAGGGAGAGTGGGTGACAGGGGGAGAGAGAGAGGGGGTGACATGGGGAGGGAGTGAGGGGGTGACATGGGGAGGGAGAGGGGGGTGACATGGGGAGGGAGAGAGGGGGTGACATGGGGAGGGAGAGAGGGGGTGACATGGGGAGGAGACAGGGGGTGACATGGGGAGGGAGAGAGGGGTGACATAGGGAGAGAGAGGGTGTGACCTGGGGAAAGAGAGGTGGGGTGACATGGGGAGAGAGGGGGTGTGACATGGGGAGGGAGAGGGGGTGACATGGGGAGAGAGAGAGGGGGTGACATGGGGAGGAGACAGGGGGTGACATGGGGAGGGAGAGAGGGGTGACATAGGGAGAGAGAGGGTGGACCTGGGGAGAGAGGGGGGGTGACATGGGGAGAGAGAGGGTGTGACATGGGGAGGGAGAGGGGGTGACATGGGGAGAGAGAGAGGGGGTGACATAGGGAGAGAGGGGGTGACATGGGGAGAGAGAGGGGGTGACACGGGGAGAGAGAGGGTGACATGGGGAGAGAGAGGGGTTTACATGGGGAGAGAGAGGGTGTGACATGGGGAGGGAGAGTGGGTGACAGGGGGAGAGAGAGAGGGGGTGACATGGGGAGGGAGTGAGGGGGTGACATGGGGAGGGAGAGGGGGGTGACATGGGGAGGGAGAGAGGGGGTGACATGGGGAGGGAGAGAGGGGGTGACATGGGGAGGGAGAGGGGGTGACATGGGGAGAGAGAGGGGGTGTGACATAGGGAGAGAGGGGGTGACATGGGGAGAGAGAGGGGGTGACACGGGGAGAGAGAGGGTGACATGGGGAGAGAGAGGGGTTTACATGGGGAGAGAGAGGGTGTGACATGGGGAGGGAGAGTGGGTGACATGGGGAGAGAGAGAGGGGGTGACATGGGGAGGGAGTGAGGGGGTGACATGGGGAGGGAGAGGGGGGTGACATGGGGAGGGAGAGAGGGGGTGACATGGGGAGGGAGAGGGGGTGACATGGGGAGAGAGAGGGGGTGTGACATAGGGAGAGAGGGGGTGACATGGGGAGAGAGAGGGGGTGACACGGGGAGAGAGAGGGTGACATGGGGAGAGAGAGGGGTTTACATGGGGAGAGAGAGGGTGTGACATGGGGAGGGGGAGTGGGTGACATGGGGAGAGAGAGAAGGGGTGACATGGGGAGGGAGTGAGGGGGTGACATGGGGAGGGAGAGGGGGGTGACATGGGGAGGGAGAGAGGGGGTGACATGGGGAGGGAGAGAGGGGGTGACATGTGGAGAGAGAGGGTGTGACATGGGGAGAAAGAGGGGGTGACATGGGGAGGGAGAGAGAGGGGGTGACATGGGGAGGGAGAGGGGGTGACATGGGGAGAGAGAGGGTGTGACATGGGGAGGGAGAGAGGGGGTGACATGGGGAGGGAGAGAGGCGGTGACATGGGGAGGGAAAGAAAGGGGGTGACATACAGAGGGAGAGAGAGGGTGTGACATGGGGAGAGAGAGGGGGTGACATGGGGAGGGAGAGACAGGGGGGCTGACAGGGAAGGAGAGAGAGAGAGTGACATAGGGAGAGAGAAGGGGTGACATGGGGAGAGAGAGGGGTGACATGGGGAGAGAGAGGGTGTGACATGGGGAGGGAGAGAGGGGTGACATAGGGAGAGAGACAGGGTGACATGGGGAGAGAGAGGGTGTGACATGGGGAGAGAGAGGGTGTGACATGGGGAGGGAGAGAGAGGGTGACATGGGGAGGGAGAGGGGGGTGACATGGGGAGAGAGAGGGGGGTGACATGGGGAGAGAGAGGGTGTGACATGGGGAGAGAGAGGGTGTGACATGGGGAGGGAGAGAGAGGGTGACATGGGTTGAGAGAGAGAGGGGTGACATAGGGAGAGAGACAGGGTGACATGGGGAGAGAGAGGGTGTGACATGGGGAGGGAGAGAGGGTGTGACATGGGGAGGGAGAGAGAGGGTGACATGGGGAGGGAGAGGGGGGTGACATAGGGAGAGAGAGAGGGGGGTGACATGGGGAGAGAGAGGGTGTGACATGGGGAGGGAGAGAGGGGGTGACATGGGGAGTGAGAGAGGGGTGACATTGGCAGAGAGAGGGGGTGACCTGGGGAGAGAGATGGGGGTGACATGGGGAGAGAGAGGGTGTGACATGGGGAGGAGACGGGGTGACATGGGGAGGGAGAGAGGCGTGACATAGGGAGAGAGGGGGTGTGACCTGGGGAGAAAGAGGGGGGGTGACATGGGGAGAGAGAGGGTGTGACATGGGGAGGGAGAGGGGGTGACATGGGGAGAGAGAGAGGGGGTGACATAGGGAGAGAGGGGTGACATGGGGAGAGAGAGGGTGTGACATGGGGAGGGAGAGGGGGTGACATGGGGAGAGAGAGGGGGGTGACATGGGTGACATGGGGAGAGAGAGGGTGTGACATGGGGAGGGAGAGGGTGTGACATGGGGAGGGAGAGAGGGGGTGACATGGGGAGGGATAAATGGGGTGACATGGGGAGGGAGAGGGGGTGACATGGGGAGGGAAAGAGGAGAGAAGGGGTGAAATGGGGAGGGAGAGAGGGGGTGACATAGGGAGAGAGAAGGGGTGACATGGGGATAGAGAGGGGGTGACATGGGGAGTGAGAGGGTGGGCTGACATGGGGAGAGAGAGAGGGGGTGACATGGAGAGAGAGGGGGGTGACATGGGGAGAGATAGAGGGGGTGACATGGGCAGAGAGAGGAGGTGACATGGAGAGAGAGAGGGGTGACATGGAGAGAGAGGGGGGTGACATGGGGAGAGATAGAGGGGGTGACATGGGGAGAGAGAGGGGGTGACATGGGGAGTGAGAGGGTGGGCTGACATGGGGAGAGAGAGAGGGGGTGACATGGAGAGAGAGGGGGGTGACATGGGGAGAGATAGAGGGGGTGACATGGGGAGAGAGAGGGTGTGACCTGGGGAGGGAGAGGGGGTGACAAGGGGAGGGAGAGGATGTGACATGGGTTGAGAGAGGGGGTGACATGGGGAGAGAGAGGGTGTGACATGGGGAGAGAGAGAGGGGGTGACATGGGGAGAGAGAGGGTGTGACATTGGGGGAGAGAGAGAGGTGTGACATTGGGAGAGAGAGGGGGTGACATGGGGAGGGAGAGGGGTTGACAAGGGGGTGACATGCGGAGGGAGAGGATGTGACATGGGTTGAGAGAGGGGGTGACATGGGGAGAGAGAGGGTGTGACATTGGGAGAGAGAGAGGAGTGACATTGGGAGGGAGAGAGAGGGGGTGACATGGGGAGGGACAGACAGAGGGGCTGACGGGGAAGGAGAGAGAGGGAGTGACATAGGGAGAGAGAAGGGGTGACATGGGGAGAGAGAGAGGGGGCTGACCTGTGGAGGGAGAGAGGGGGGTGACATGGGGAGGGAGAGAGGGGGTGACATTGGGGGAGAGAGAGAGGTGTGACATTGGGAGAGAGAGGGGGTGAAATGGGGGAGAGAGAGGGGGTGACATGGGTTGAGAGAGGGGGTGACATGGAGAGAGAGAGGGGTGACATGGGGAGGGAGAGAGGGGCTGACATGGGGAGGGAGAGGGGGTGACATGGGGAGGGAGACAGGGGGTGACATGCAGAGAGAGGGGGTGACATGGGGAGAGAGAGAGGGGGTGACATAGGGAGAGAGAAGGGGTGACATGGGGATAGAGAGGGGGTGACATGGGGAAGGATAGGGGGTGACATGGGGAGGGAGAGAGGGGGTGACATAGGGAGAGAGAAGGGGTGACATGGGGATAGAGAGGGGGTGACATGGGGAAGGATAGGGGGTGACATGGGGAGAGAAAGTGGGTGACATGGGAAGGGAGAGGGGGTGACAGGGAGAGAGAGGGTGTTACATGGAGGTGACATGGGGAGAGAGAGGGGGTGACATGGGGAGGGAGAGAGGGGGTGACTTGGGGAGAGAGAGAGGGGGGTGACATGGGGAGAGATAGAGGGGGGTGACATGGGGAGGGAGAGAGGGGGTGACATGGGGAGAGATAGAGGGGGGTGACATGGGTTGAGAGAGGGGGGTGACATGGGGAGAGAGAGGGGGTGACATGGAGAGAGAGAGGGATGATATGGGGAGAGATAGAGGGGGTGACATGGGGAGGGAGAGAGAGGGGTGATATGGGGAGGGAGAGGGGGTGACAAGGGGAGGGAGAGGGTGTGACATGGGTTGAGAGAGGAGGTGACATGGGGAGAGAGAGGGGGTGACATGGAGAGAGAGAGGGGGTGACATGGAGAGAGAGAGGGGTGACATGGAGAGAGAGGGGGTGACATGGGGAGAGATAGAGGGGGTGACATGGGGAGAGAGAGGGGGTGACATGGGGAGTGAGAGGGTGGGCTGACATGGGGAGAGAGAGAGGGGTTGACATGGAGAGAGAGGGGGGTGACATGGGGAGAGATAGAGGGGGTGACATGGGGAGAGAGAGGGTGTGACCTGGGGAGGGAGAGGGGGTGACAAGGGGAGGGAGAGGATGTGACATGGGTTGAGAGAGGGGGTGACATGGGGAGAGAGAGAGGGGGTGACATGGGGAGAGAGAGGGTGTGACATTGGGGGAGAGAGAGAGGTGTGACGTTGGGAGAGAGAGGGGGTGACATGGGGAGGGAGAGGGGGTGACATGGGGAGGGAGAGGATGTAACATGGGTTGAGAGAGGGGGTGACATGGGGAGAGAGAGGGTGTGACATGGGGGAGGGAGAGAGAGGGGGATGATATGGGGAGAGAGAGGTGGGTGACATACAGAGGGAGAGAGAGCATGTGACATGGGGAGAGAGAGGGGGTGACATGGGGAGGGAGAGACAGGGGGGCTGACGGGGAAGGAGAGAGAGAGAGTGACATAGGGAGAGAGAAGGGGTGACATGGGGAGAGAGAGGGGGCTGACATGTGGAGGGAAAGAGGGGGTGACATGGGGAGGGAGAGAGGGGGTGACATGGGGAGAGAGAGAGGGGTGACATAGGGAGAGAGACAGGGTGACATGGGGAGAGAGAGGGTGTGACATGGGGAGAGAGAGGGTGTGACATGGGGAGGGAGAGAGAGGGTGACATGGGGAGGGAGAGGGGGGTGACATGGGGAGAGAGAGGGGGGTGACATGGGGAGAGAGAGGGTGTGACATGGGGAGGGAGAGAGGGGGTGACATGGGGAGTGAGAGAGGGGTGACATAGGCAGAGAGAGGGGGTGACCTGGGGAGAGAGATGGGGGTGACATGGGGAGAGAGAGGGTGTGACATGGGGAGGAGCCGGGGTGACATGGGGAGGGAGAGAGGGGTGACATAGGGAGAGAGGGGGTGTGACCTGGGGAGAAAGAGGGGGGGTGACATGGGGAGAGAGAGGGTGTGACATGGGGAGGGAGAGGGGGTGACATGGGGAGAGAGAGAGGGGGTGACATAGGGAGAGAGGGGTGACATGGGGAGAGAGAGGGTGTGACATGGGGAGGGAGAGGGGGTGACATGGGGAGAGAGAGGGGTGACATTGGGAGAGAGAGAGGGTGTGACATGGGGAGAGAGAGGGGGTGACATGGGGAGGGAGAGACAGGGGGGCTGACGGGGAAGAAGAGAGAGAGAGTGACATAGGGAGAGAGAAGGGGTGACATGGGGAGAGAGAGGGGGCTGACATGTGGAGGGAAAGAGGGGGTGACATGGGGAGGGAGAGAGGGGGTGACATGGGGAGAGAGAGAGGGGTGACATAGGGAGAGAGACAGGGTGACATAGGGAGAGAGAGGGTGTGACATGGGGAGAGAGAGGGTGTGACATGGGGAGGGAGAGAGGGGGTGACATGGGGAGTGAGAGAGGGGTGACATAGGCAGAGAGAGGGGGTGACCTGGGGAGAGAGATGGGGGTGACATGGGGAGAGAGAGGGTGTGACATGGGGAGGAGACGGGGTGACATGGGGAGGGAGAGAGGGGTGACATTGGGAGAGAGAGGGGGTGACATGGGGAGGGAGAGGGGGTGACATGGGGAGGGAGAGGATGTAACATGGGTTGAGAGAGGGGGTGACATGGGGAGAGAGAGGGTGTGACATGGGGGAGGGAGAGAGAGGGGGATGATATGGGGAGAGAGAGGTGGTGACATACAGAGGGAGAGAGAGCGTGTGACATGGGGAGAGAGAGGGGGTGACATGGGGAGGGAGAGACAGGGGGCCTGACGGGGCAGGAGAGAGAGAGAGTGACATAGGGAGAGAGAAGGGGTGACATGGGGAGAGAGAGGGGGCTAAAGAGGGGGTGACATGGGGAGGGAGAGAGGGGGTGACATGGGGAGAGAGAGAGGGGTGACATAGGGAGAGAGACAGGGTGACATTGGGAGAGAGGGGGTGTGACATGGGGAGAGAGAGGGTGTGACATGGGGAGGGAGAGAGAGGGTGACATGGGGAGGGAGAGGGGGGTGACATGGGGAGAGAGAGGGAGGTGACATGGGGAGAGAGAGGGTGTGACATGGGGAGGGAGAGAGGGGGTGACATGGGGAGTGAGAGAGGGGTGACATAGGCAGAGAGAGGGGGTGACCTGGGGAGAGAGATGGGGGTGACATGGGGAGAGAGAGGGTGTGACATGGGGAGGAGACGGGGTGACATGGGGAGGGAAAGATGGGGTGACATGGGGAGGGAGAGAGGGGGTGACATGGGGAGAGAGAGAGGGGTGACATAGGGAGAGAGACAGGGTGACATGGGGAGAGAGAGGGTGTGACATGGGGAGGGAGAGAGGGGGTGACATGGGGAGTGAGAGAGGGGTGACATAGGCAGAGAGAGGGGGTGACCTGGGGAGAGAGATGGGGGTGACATGGGGAGAGAGAGGGTGTGACATGGGGAGGAGACGGGGTGACATGGGGAGGGAGAGAGGCGTGACATAGGGAGAGAGGGGGTGTGACCTGGGGAGAAAGAGGGGGGGTGACATGGGGAGAGAGAGGGTGTGACATGGGGAGGGAGAGGGGGTGACATGGGGAGAGAGAGAGGGGGTGACATAGGGAGAGAGGGGTGACATGGGGAGAGAGAGGGTGTGACATGGGGAGGGAGAGGGGGTGACATGGGGAGAGAGAGGGGGGTGACATGGGGAGAGAGAGGGTGTGACATGGGGAGGGAGAGGGTGTGACATGGGGAGGGAGAGAGGGGGTGACATGGGGAGGGAGAGGGTTTGACATGGGGAGGGAGAGAGGGGGTGACATGGGGAGGGAGAAATGGGGTGACATGGGGAGGGAGAGGGGGTGACATGGGGAGGGAAAGAGAGGGGGTGTCATAGGCAGAGAGAGGGGGTGAAATGGGGAGGGAGAGAGGGGGTGACATAGGGAGAGAGAAGGGGTGACATGGGGATAGAGAGGGGGTGACATGGGGAGTGAGAGGGTGGGCTGACATGGGGAGAGAGAGAGGGGGTGACATGGAGAGAGAGGGGGGTGACATGGGGAGAGATAGAGGGGGTGACATGGGCAGAGAGAGGTGGTGACATGGAGAGAGAGAGGGGTGACATGGAGAGAGAGGGGGGTGACATGGGGAGGGATAGAGGGGGTGACATGGGGAGAGAGAGGGGGTGACATGGGGAGTGAGAGGGTGGGCTGACATGGGGAGAGAGAGAGGGGGTGACATGGAGAGAGAGGGGGGTGACATGGGGAGAGATAGAGGGGGTGACATGGGGAGAGAGAGGGTGTGACCTGGGGAGGGAGAGGGGGTGACAAGGGGAGGGAGAGGATGTGACATGGGTTGAGAGAGGGGGTGACATGGGGAGAGAGAGGGTGTGACATGGGGAGAGAGAGAGGGGGTGACATGGGGAGAGAGAGGGTGTGACATTGGGGGAGAGAGAGAGGTGTGACATTGGGAGAGAGAGGGGGTGACATGGGGAGGGAGAGGGGGTGACATGGGGAGGGAGAGGGGTTGACATGGGGAGGGAGAGAGGGGGTGACATGCGGAGGGAGAGGATGTGACATGGGTTGAGAGAGGGGGTGACATGGGGAGAGAGAGGGTGTGACATTGGGAGAGAGAGAGGAGTGACATTGGGAGGGAGAGAGAGGGGGTGACATGGGGAGGGACAGACAGAGGGGCTGACGGGGAAGGAGAGAGAGGGAGTGACATAGGGAGAGAGAAGGGGTGACATGGGGAGAGAGAGAGGGGGCTGACCTGTGGAGGGAGAGAGGGGGGTGACATGGGGAGGGAGAGAGGGGGTGACATTGGGGGAGAGAGAGAGGTGTGACATTGGGAGAGAGAGGGGGTGACATGGGGAGAGAGAGAGGGGGTGACATAGGGAGAGAGAAGGGGTGACATGGGGATAGAGAGGGGGTGACATGGGGAAGGATAGGGGGTGACATGGGGAGGGAGAGAGGGGGTGACATAGGGAGAGAGAAGGGGTGACATGGGGATAGAGAGGGGGTGACATGGGGAAGGATAGGGGGTGACATGGGGAGAGAAAGTGGGTGACATGGGAAGGGAGAGGGGGTGACAGGGAGAGAGAGGGTGTTACATGGAGGTGACATGGGGAGAGAGAGGGGGTGACATGGGGAGGGAGAGAGGGGGTGACTTGGGGAGAGAGAGAGGGGGGTGACATGGGGAGAGATAGAGGGGGGTGACATGGGGAGGGAGAGAGGGGGTGACATGGGGAGAGATAGAGGGGGGTGACATGGGTTGAGAGAGGGGGGTGACATGGGGAGAGAGAGGGGGTGACATGGAGAGAGAGAGGGGTGATATGGGGAGAGATAGAGGGGGTGACATGGGGAGGGAGAGAGAGGGGTGATATGGGGAGGGAGAGGGGGTGACAAGGGGAGGGAGAGGGTGTGACATGGGTTGAGAGAGGAGGTGACATGGGGAGAGAGAGGGGGTGACATGGAGAGAGAGAGGGGGTGACATGGAGAGAGAGAGGGGTGACATGGAGAGAGAGGCGGGTGACATGGGGAGAGATAGAGGGGGTGACATGGGGAGAGAGAGGGGGTGACATGGGGAGTGAGAGGGTGGGCTGACATGGGGAGAGAGAGAGGGGTTGACATGGAGAGAGAGGGGGGTGACATGGGGAGAGATAGAGGGGGTGACATGGGGAGAGAGAGGGTGTGACCTGGGGAGGGAGAGGGGGTGACAAGGGGAGGGAGAGGATGTGACATGGGTTGAGAGAGGGGGTGACATGGGGAGAGAGAGAGGGGGTGACATGGGGAGAGAGAGGGTGTGACATTGGGGGAGAGATAGAGGTGTGACGTTGGGAGAGAGAGGGGGTGACATGGGGAGGGAGAGGGGGTGACATGGGGAGGGAGAGGATGTAACATGGGTTGAGAGAGGGGGTGACATGGGGAGAGAGAGGGTGTGACATGGGGGAGGGAGAGAGAGGGGGATGATATGGGGAGAGAGAGGTGGGTGACATACAGAGGGAGAGAGAGCATGTGACATGGGGAGAGAGAGGGGGTGACATGGGGAGGGAGAGACAGGGGGGCTGACGGGGAAGGAGAGAGAGAGAGTGACATAGGGAGAGAGAAGGGGTGACATGGGGAGAGAGAGGGGGCTGACATGTGGAGGGAAAGAGGGGGTGACATGGGGAGGGAGAGAGGGGGTGACATGGGGAGAGAGAGAGGGGTGACATAGGGAGAGAGACAGGGTGACATGGGGAGAGAGAGGGTGTGACATGGGGAGAGAGAGGGTGTGACATGGGGAGGGAGAGAGAGGGTGACATGGGGAGGGAGAGGGGGGTGACATGGGGAGAGAGAGGGGGGTGACATGGGGAGAGAGAGGGTGTGACATGGGGAGGGAGAGAGGGGGTGACATGGGGAGTGAGAGAGGGGTGACATAGGCAGAGAGAGGGGGTGACCTGGGGAGAGAGATGGGGGTGACATGGGGAGAGAGAGGGTGTGACATGGGGAGGAGCCGGGGTGACATGGGGAGGGAGAGAGGGGTGACATAGGGAGAGAGGGGGTGTGACCTGGGGAGAAAGAGGGGGGGTGACATGGGGAGAGAGAGGGTGTGACATGGGGAGGGAGAGGGGGTGACATGGGGAGAGAGAGAGGGGGTGACATAGGGAGAGAGGGGTGACATGGGGAGAGAGAGGGTGTGACATGGGGAGGGAGAGGGGGTGACATGGGGAGAGAGAGGGGTGACATTGGGAGAGAGAGAGGGTGTGACATGGGGAGAGAGAGGGGGTGACATGGGGAGGGAGAGACAGGGGGGCTGACGGGGAAGAAGAGAGAGAGAGTGACATAGGGAGAGAGAAGGGGTGACATGGGGAGAGAGAGGGGGCTGACATGTGGAGGGAAAGAGGGGGTGACATGGGGAGGGAGAGAGGGGGTGACATGGGGAGAGAGAGAGGGGTGACATAGGGAGAGAGACAGGGTGACATAGGGAGAGAGAGGGTGTGACATGGGGAGAGAGAGGGTGTGACATGGGGAGGGAGAGAGGGGGTGACATGGGGAGTGAGAGAGGGGTGACATAGGCAGAGAGAGGGGGTGACCTGGGGAGAGAGATGGGGGTGACATGGGGAGAGAGAGGGTGTGACATGGGGAGGAGACGGGGTGACATGGGGAGGGAGAGAGGGGTGACATTGGGAGAGAGAGGGGGTGACATGGGGAGGGAGAGGGGGTGACATGGGGAGGGAGAGGATGTAACATGGGTTGAGAGAGGGGGTGACATGGGGAGAGAGAGGGTGTGACATGGGGGAGGGAGAGAGAGGGGGATGATATGGGGAGAGAGAGGTGGTGACATACAGAGGGAGAGAGAGCGTGTGACATGGGGAGAGAGAGGGGGTGACATGGGGAGGGAGAGACAGGGGGGCTGACGGGGAAGGAGAGAGAGAGAGTGACATAGGGAGAGAGAAGGGGTGACATGGGGAGAGAGAGGGGGCTGACATGTGGAGGGAAAGAGGGGGTGACATGGGGAGGGAGAGAGGGGGTGACATGGGGAGAGAGAGAGGGGTGACATAGGGAGAGAGACAGGGTGACATGGGGAGAGAGGGGATGTGACATGGGGAGAGAGAGGGTGTGACATGGGGAGGGAGAGAGAGGGTGACATGGGGAGGGAGAGGGGGGTGACATGGGGAGAGAGAGGGGGGTGACATGGGGAGAGAGAGGGTGTGACATGGGGAGGGAGAGAGGGGGTGACATGGGGAGTGAGAGAGGGGTGACATAGGCAGAGAGAGGGGGTGACCTGGGGAGAGAGATGGGGGTGACATGGGGAGAGAGAGGGTGTGACATGGGGAGGAGACGGGGTGACATGGGGAGGGAGAGAGGGGTGACATAGGGAGGGAGAGGGGGGTGACATGGGGAGAGAGAGGGGGGTGACATGGGGAGGGAGAGGGGGGTGACATGGGGAGAGAGAGGGGGGTGACATGGGGAGAGAGAGGGTGTGACATGGGGAGGGAGAGAGGGGGTGACATGGGGAGTGAGAGAGGGGTGACATAGGCAGAGAGAGGGGGTGACCTGGGGAGAGAGATGGGGGTGACATGGGGAGAGAGAGGGTGTGACATGGGGAGGAGCCGGGGTGACATGGGGAGGGAGAGAGGGGTGACATAGGGAGAGAGGGGGTGTGACCTGGGGAGAAAGAGGGGGGGTGACATGGGGAGAGAGAGGGTGTGACATGGGGAGGGAGAGGGGGTGACATGGGGAGAGAGAGAGGGGGTGACATAGGGAGAGAGGGGTGACATGGGGAGAGAGAGGGTGTGACATGGGGAGGGAGAGGGGGTGACATGGGGAGAGAGAGGGGTGACATTGGGAGAGAGAGAGGGTGTGACATGGGGAGAGAGAGGGGGTGACATGGGGAGGGAGAGACAGGGGGGCTGACGGGGAAGAAGAGAGAGAGAGTGACATAGGGAGAGAGAAGGGGTGACATGGGGAGAGAGAGGGGGCTGACATGTGGAGGGAAAGAGGGGGTGACATGGGGAGGGAGAGAGGGGGTGACATGGGGAGAGAGAGAGGGGTGACATAGGGAGAGAGACAGGGTGACATAGGGAGAGAGAGGGTGTGACATGGGGAGAGAGAGGGTGTGACATGGGGAGGGAGAGAGGGGGTGACATGGGGAGTGAGAGAGGGGTGACATAGGCAGAGAGAGGGGGTGACCTGGGGAGAGAGATGGGGGTGACATGGGGAGAGAGAGGGTGTGACATGGGGAGGAGACGGGGTGACATGGGGAGGGAGAGAGGGGTGACATAGGGAGAGAGGGGGTGTGACCTGGGGAGAAAGAGGGGGGGTGACATGGGGAGAGAGAGGGTGTGACATGGGGAGGGAGAGGGGGTGACATGGGGAGAGAGAGAGGGGGTGACATAGGGAGAGAGGGGTGACATGGGGAGAGAGAGGGTGTGACATGGGGAGGGAGAGGGGGTGACATGGGGAGAGAGAGGGGGGTGACATGGGGAGAGAGAGGGTGTGACATGGGGAGGGAGAGGGTGTGACATGGGGAGGGAGAGAGGGGGTGACATGGGGAGGGAGAGCGGTTGACATGGGGAGGGAGAGAGGGGGTGACATGGGGAGGGAGAAATGGGGTGACATGGGGAGGGAGAGGGGGTGACATGGGGAGGGAAAGAGAGGGGGTGACATAGGGAGAGAGAAGGGGTGAAATGGGGAGGGAGAGAGGGGGTGACATAGGGAGAGAGAAGGGGTGACATGGGGATAGAGAGGGGGTGACATGGGGAGTGAGAGGGTGGGCTGACATGGGGAGAGAGAGAGGGGGTGACATGGAGAGAGAGGGGGGTGACATGGGGAGAGATAGAGGGGGTGACATGGGCAGAGAGAGGAGGTGACATGGAGAGAGAGAGGGGTGACATGGAGAGAGAGGGGGGTGACATGGGGAGAGATAGAGGGGGTGACATGGGGAGAGAGAGGGGGTGACATGGGGAGTGAGAGGGTGGGCTGACATGGGGAGAGAGAGGGGGTGACATGGAGAGAGAGGGGGGTGACATGGGGAGAGATAGAGGGGGTGACATGGGGAGAGAGAGGGTGTGACCTGGGGAGGGAGAGGGGGTGACAAGGGGAGGGAGAGGATGTGACATGGGTTGAGAGAGGGGGTGACATGGGGAGAGAGAGGGTGTGACATGGGGAGAGAGAGAGGGGGTGACATGGGGAGAGAGAGGGTGTGACATTGGGGGAGAGAGAGAGGTGTGACATGGGGAGAGAGAGGGGGTGACATGGGGAGGGAGAGGGGTGACATGGGGAGGGAGAGGGGTTGACATGGGGAGGGAGAGAGGGGGTGACATGGGGAGGGAGAGGGGGTGACATGGGGAGGGAGAGGATGTGACATGGGTTGAGAGAGGGGGTGACATGGGGAGAGAGAGGGTGTGACATTGGGAGAGAGAGAGGAGTGACATTGGGAGGGAGAGAGAGGGGGTGACATGGGGAGGGACAGACAGAGGGGCTAACGGGGAAGGAGAGAGAGGGAGTGACATAGGGAGAGAGAAGGGGTGACATGGGGAGAGAGAGAGGGGGCTGATCTGTGGAGGGAGAGAGGGGGGTGACATGGGGAGGGAGAGAGGGGGTGACATTGGGGGAGAGAGAGAGGTGTGACATTGGGAGAGAGAGGGGGTGACATGGGGGAGAGAGAGGGGGTGACATGGGTTGAGAGAGGGGGTGACATGGAGAGAGAGAGGGGTGACATGGGGAGGGAGAGAGGGGGTGACATGGGGAGGGAGAGGGGGTGACATGGGGAGGGAGACAGGGGGTGACATGCAGAGAGAGGGGGTGACATGGGGAGAGAGAGAGGGGGTGACATAGGGAGAGAGAAGGGGTGACATGGGGATAGAGAGGGGGTGACATGGGGAAGGATAGGGGGTGACATGGGGAGGGAGAGAGGGGGTGACATAGGGAGAGAGAAGGGGTGACATGGGGATAGAGAGGGGGTGACATGGGGAAGGATAGGGGGTGACATGGGGAGAGAAAGTGGGTGACATGGGAAGGGAGAGGGGGTGACAGGGAGAGAGAGGGTGTTACATGGAGGTGACATGGGGAGAGAGAGGGGGTGACATGGGGAGGGAGAGAGGGGGTGACTTGGGGAGAGAGAGAGGGGGTGACATGGGGAGAGATAGAGGGGGGTGACATGGGGAGGGAGAGAGGGGGTGACATGGGGAGAGATAGAGGGGGGTGACATGGGTTGAGAGAGGGGGGTGACATGGGGAGAGAGAGGGGGTGACATGGAGAGAGAGAGGGGTGATATGGGGAGAGATAGAGGGGGTGACATGGGGAGGGAGAGAGAGGGGTGATATGGAGAGGGAGAGGGGGTGACAAGGGGAGGGAGAGGGTGTGACATGGGTTGAGAGAGGGGGTGACATGGGGAGAGAGAGGGGGTGACATGGAGAGAGAGGGGTGATATGGGGAGAGATAGAGGGGGTGACATGGGGAGGGAGAGAGAGGGGGTGACAAGGGGAGGGAGAGGGTGTGACATGGGTTGAGAGAGGGGGTGACATGGGGAGAGAGAGGGTGTGACATGGGGGGAGAGAGAGAGGGGTGACATTGGGAGTGAGAGAGGGGTGACATGGGGAGGGAGAGAGGGGTGACATGGGGAGAGAGCAGGGGTGACATGGGGAGGGAGGCAGAGCGAGGGGGTGACATAGAGAGAGGTGTGTCATGGGGAAAGATAGAGGGGGTGACATGGGGAGGGAGAGAGGGGGTGACATGGGGGGAGAGAGGGTGTGACCTGGGGAGAGAGAGGGGGGTGACATGGGGAGAGAGAGGGTGTGACATGGGGAGGGAGAGGGGGTGACAAGGGGAGGGAGAGGGGGTGACATGGGGAAGGAAAGAGAGGGGCTGACATGGGGAGGGAGACGGGGGGGCTGACATGGGGAGGGAGACGGGGGTTGACATGGGGAGGGATGGGGGGTGACATGGGGAGGGAGAGAGAGGGGCTGACATGGGGAGAGAGGGGGGAACTGACATGGAGAGCGAGACAGGGGGGCTGACATGGGGAGGGAGAGAGGGGTGACATAGGGAGAGAGAGGGTGTGACCTGGGGAGAGAGATGGGGGTGACATGGGGAGAGAGAGGGTGTGACATGGGGAGGGAGAGGGGGTGACATGGGGAGAGAGAGAGGGGGTGACATGGGGAGGAGACAGGGGGTGACATGGGGAGGGAGAGAGGGGTGACATAGGGAGAGAGAGGGTGTGACCTGAGGAAAGAGAGGGGGGGTGACATGGGGAGAGAGAGGGTGTGACATAGGGAGGGAGAGGGGGTGACATGGGGAGAGAGAGAGGGGGTGACATAGGGAGAGAGGGGGTGACATGGGGAGAGAGAGGGGGTGACATAGGGAGAGAGAGGGGGTGACATGGGGAGAGAGAGGGTGACATGGGGAGAGAGGTGGTGACATGGGGAGAGAAAGAGTGTGACATGGGGAGGGAGAGAGGGGGTGACTTGGGGAGAGAGAGGGGGGTGACATGGGGAGGGAGAGAGGGGGTGACTTGGGGAGAGAGAGAGGGGGGTGACATGGGGAGGGAGAGAGGGGGTGACTTGGGGAGAGAGAGAGGGGGGTGACATGGGGAGAGATAGAGGGGGTGACATGGGGAGTGAGAGGGTGGGCTGACATGGAGAGAGAGAGGGGTGACATGGGGAGAGATAGAAGGGGGTGACATGGGGAGAGAGAGAGGGGGTGACATGGGGAGAGATAGAGGGGGTGACATGGGGAGAGAGAGGGGGGTGACATGGGGAGAGATAGAGGGGGTGACATGGGGAGAGAGAGGGGGTGACATGGAGAGAGAGAGGGGTGATATGGGGAGAGAGAGGGGGTGACATGGGGAGGGAGAGGGTATGACATGGGTTGAGAGAGGGGGTGACATGGGGAGAGAGAGGGTGTGACATGGGGGGAGAGAGAGAGGTGTGACATTGGGAGAGAGAGAGGGGTGACATGGGGAGAGAGAGAGGGGTGACATGGGGGGAGAGAGAGAGGTGTGACATTGGGAGAGAGAGAGGGGTGACATGGGTAGAGAGAGAGGTGTGACATGGGGAGAGAGAGAGGTGTGACATTGGGAGAGAGAGGGGGGTGACATGGGGAGAGAGAGAGGGGTGACATGGGGAGAGAGAGAGGTGTGACATTGGGAGAGAGAGGGGGGTGACACGGGGAGGGAGAGAGAGGTGGTGACATGGGGAGAGAGAAGGGGTGACATGGGGGGAGAGAGGGTGTGACATGGGGAGGGAGAGGGGGTGACAAGGGGAGGGAGACGGGGGTTGACATGGGGAGGGTTGGGGGGTGACATGGGGAGGAGAGAGAGGGGCTGACATGGGGAGAGAGGGGGGAACTGACATGGAGAGCGAGACAGGGGGGCTGACATGGGGAGGGAGAGAGGGGTGACATAGGGAGAGAGAGGGTGTGACCTGGGGAGAGAGATGGGGGTGACATGGGGAGAGAGAGGGTGTGACATGGGGAGGGAGAGGGGGTGACATGGGGAGAGAGAGAGGGGGTGACATGGGGAGGGAGAGGGTGTGACATGGGGAGAGAGAGGGGGGTGACATAGGGAGAGAGAGGGTGTGACATGGGGAGAGAGAGGGGGGTGACATGGGGAGAGAGAGGGTGTGACATGGGGAGGGAGAGGGGGTGACATGGGGAGAGAGAGAGGGGGTGACATAGGGAGAGAGGGGTGACATGGGGAGAGAGAGGGTGTGACATGGGGAGGGAGAGGGGGTGACATGGGGAGAGAGAGAGGTGTGACATGGGGAGAGAGAGAGGTGTGACATTGGGAGAGAGAGGGGGGTGACATGGGGAGAGAGAGAGGGGTGACATGGGGAGAGAGAGAGGTGTGACATTGGGAGAGAGAGGGGGGTGACACGGGGAGGGAGAGAGAGGTGGTGACATGGGGAGAGAGAAGGGGTGACATGGGGGGAGAGAGGGTGTGACATGGGGAGGGAGAGGGGGTGACAAGGGGAGGGAGACGGGGGTTGACATGGGGAGGGTTGGGGGGTGACATGGGGAGGAGAGAGAGGGGCTGACATGGGGAGAGAGGGGGGAACTGACATGGAGAGCGAGACAGGGGGGCTGACATGGGGAGGGAGAGAGGGGTGACATAGGGAGAGAGAGGGTGTGACCTGGGGAGAGAGATGGGGGTGACATGGGGAGAGAGAGGGTGTGACATGGGGAGGGAGAGGGGGTGACATGGGGAGAGAGAGAGGGGGTGACATGGGGAGGGAGAGGGTGTGACATGGGGAGAGAGAGGGGGGTGACATAGGGAGAGAGAGGGTGTGACATGGGGAGAGAGAGGGGGGTGACATGGGGAGAGAGAGGGTGTGACATGGGGAGGGAGAGGGTGTGACATGGGGAGGGAGAGAGGGGGTGACATGGGGAGGGAGAGGGGTTGAGATGGGGAGGGAGAGAGGGGGTGACATGGGGAGGGAGAGAGAGGGTGACATGGGGAGGGAGAGGGGGTGACAAGGGGAGAGATAGAGGGGGTGACATGGGGAGAGAGAGAGGGGGTGACATGGGGAGAGAGAGGGGGTGACATGGGGAGAGATAGAGGGGGTGACATGGGGAGGGAGAGAGGGGGTGACTTGGGGAGAGAGAGAGGGGGTGACATGGGGAGAGAGAGAGGGGGTGACATGGGGAGTGAGAGGGTGGGCTGACATGGGGAGAGAGAGAGGGGGTGACATGGGGAGAGAGAGGGTGTGACATGGGGGAGAGAGAGAGGGGTGACATGGGGAGAGAGAGAGGTGTGACATTGGGAGAGAGAGAGGGGTGACATGGGGAGGGAGAGAGAGGTGGTGACATGGGGAGGGACAGACAGAGGGGCTGACAGGGAAGGAGAGAGAGGGAGTGACATAGGGAGAGAAAAGGGGTGACATGGGGAGAGAGAGAGGGGGTGACAAGGGGAGGGAGAGGATGTGACATGGGGGGAGAGAGAGAGGGGTGACATTGGGAGAGAGAGAGGGGTGACATGGGGAGGGAGAGAGGGGGCTGACCAGGGAGGGAGAGAGGGGGTGACATGGAGAGAGAGAGGTGTGACATTGGGAGAGAGAGAGGAGTGACATAGGGAGAGAAAAGGGGTGACATGGGGAGAGAGAGAGGGGGCTGACCAGGAAGGGAGAGAGGGGGTGACATGGGGGGAGAGAGGGTGTGACATGGGGAGGGAGAGGGGGTGACAAGGGGAGGGAGATGGGGTGACATGGGGAAGGAAAGAGAGGGGCTGACATGGGGAGGGAGACGGGGGTTGACATGGGGAGGGATGGGGGGTGACATGGGGAGGGAGAGAGAGGGGCTGACATGGGGAGAGAGGGGGGAACTGACATGGAGAGCGAGACAGGGGTGCTGACATGGGGAGGGAGAGAGGGGGGCTGACATGGGGAGGTAGGGAGAGGGCACTGACATGTCGAGGGAGAGAGAGGGGGACATGGGGAGGGAGAGAGGGGGTGACATGGGGAGAGAGAGAGGGGGTGACATGGGGAGAGAGAGATGGTGACATGGGGAGAGAGAAGGGGTGACAATGGGGAGAGAGGGGGTGACATGGGGAGGGGGGGCTAACATGGGGAGGGAGAGAGGGGGGCTGACATGGGGAGGTAGGGAGAGGGCACTGACATGTCGAGGGAGAGAGAGGGGGACATGGGGAGGGAGAGAGGGGGTGACATGGGGGGAGAGAGAGGGGGTGACATGGGGAGAGAGAGAGATGGTGACATGGGGAGAGAGAAGGGGTGACAATGGGGAGAGAGGGGGTGACATGGGGAGGGGGGGCTAACATGGGGAGGGAGAGAGGGGGGCTGACATGGGGAGGTAGGGAGAGGGCACTGACATGTCGAAGGAGAGAGAGGGGGACATGGGGAGGGAGAGAGGGGGTGACATGGGGAGAGAGAGAGGGGGTGACATGGGGAGAGAGAGAGATGGTGACATGGGGAGAGAGAAGGGGTGACATGGGGAGGGGGGGCTAACATGGGGAGGGAGAGAGAGGGGGTGACATGTGGAGGGTGGGAGGGGGTTGACATGGGGAGGGAGAGGGGGCTGACATGGGTAGAGAGAGAGGGGGAGGTGACATGGGGATTGAGACTGGAGGTGGCATGGGGGAGAGAGAGGGGGTGACATGTTGAGAGAGAGAGGGGGTGACATGGGGGAGAGAGAGGGGGTGACATGGGGGAGAGAGAGATAGGGGGTGACAGGGAGAGAGAGAGGGGTGACATGGGAAGGGAGATGGGGCTGACATGGGGAGGGAGAGAGAGGGGGAGGTGACATGGGGATTGAGACTGGAGGTGGCATGGGGGAGAGAGAGGGGTGACATGGGGAGAGATAGAGGGGGTGACATGGAGAGAGAGGGGGTGACATGGGGGGAGAGAGAGGGGTGACATGGGGAGGGAGAGGGGGTGACATGGGGAGAGAGGGGGGAGCTGACATGGGGAGGGAGACAAGGGGGCTGACATCGGGAGGGACAGAGAGGGGGAGTGACATGGGGAGGGAGAGAGAGGGGCTGACATGGGGAGGGAGAGAGGGGCTGACATGGGGAGGGAGAGAGAGGGGCTGAAATGGAGAGGGAGAGAGAGGGGGAGACATGGGGAGAGAGAGGGGGTGACAAGGGGAGGGAGAGGATGTGACATGGGGGGAGAGAGAGAGGGGTGACATTGGGAGAGAGAGAGGGGTGACATGGGGAGGGAGAGAGGGGGCTGACCAGGGAGGGAGAGAGGGGGTGACATGGAGAGAGAGAGGTGTGACATTGGGAGAGAGAGAGGAGTGACATAGGGAGAGAAAAGGGGTGACATGGGGAGAGAGAGAGGGGGCTGACCAGGAAGGGAGAGAGGGGGTGACATGGGGGGAGAGAGGGTGTGACATGGGGAGGGAGAGGGGGTGACAAGGGGAGGGAGATGGGGTGACATGGGGAAGGAAAGAGAGGGGCTGACATGGGGAGGGAGACGGGGGTTGACATGGGGAGGGATGGGGGGTGACATGGGGAGGGAGAGAGAGGGGCTGACATGGGGAGAGAGGGGGGAACTGACATGGAGAGCGAGACAGGGGTGCTGACATGGGGAGGGAGAGAGGGGGGCTGACATGGGGAGGTAGGGAGAGGGCACTGACATGTCGAGGGAGAGAGAGGGGGACATGGGGAGGGAGAGAGGGGGTGACATGGGGAGAGAGAGAGGGGGTGACATGGGGAGAGAGAGATGGTGACATGGGGAGAGAGAAGGGGTGACAATGGGGAGAGAGGGGGTGACATGGGGAGGGGGGGCTAACATGGGGAGGGAGAGAGGGGGGCTGACATGGGGAGGTAGGGAGAGGGCACTGACATGTCGAGGGAGAGAGAGGGGGACATGGGGAGGGAGAGAGGGGGTGACATGGGGGGAGAGAGAGGGGGTGACATGGGGAGAGAGAGAGATGGTGACATGGGGAGAGAGAAGGGGTGACAATGGGGAGAGAGGGGGTGACATGGGGAGGGGGGGCTAACATGGGGAGGGAGAGAGGGGGGCTGACATGGGGAGGTAGGGAGAGGGCACTGACATGTCGAAGGAGAGAGAGGGGGACATGGGGAGGGAGAGAGGGGGTGACATGGGGAGAGAGAGAGGGGGTGACATGGGGAGAGAGAGAGATGGTGACATGGGGAGAGAGAAGGGGTGACATGGGGAGGGGGGGCTAACATGGGGAGGGAGAGAGAGGGGGTGACATGTGGAGGGTGGGAGGGGGTTGACATGGGGAGGGAGAGGGGGCTGACATGGGTAGAGAGAGAGGGGGAGGTGACATGGGGATTGAGACTGGAGGTGGCATGGGGGAGAGAGAGGGGGTGACATGTTGAGAGAGAGAGGGGGTGACATGGGGGAGAGAGAGGGGGTGACATGGGGGAGAGAGAGATAGGGGGTGACAGGGAGAGAGAGAGGGGTGACATGGGAAGGGAGATGGGGCTGACATGGGGAGGGAGAGAGAGGGGGAGGTGACATGGGGATTGAGACTGGAGGTGGCATGGGGGAGAGAGAGGGGTGACATGGGGAGAGATAGAGGGGGTGACATGGGGAGAGAGGGGGTGACATGGGGAGGGAGAAATGGGGTGACATGGGGAGGGAGAGGGGGTGACATGGGGAGGGAAAGAGAGGGGGTGTCATAGGCAGAGAGAGGGGGTGAAATGGGGAGGGAGAGAGGGGGTGACATAGGGAGAGAGAAGGGGTGACATGGGGATAGAGAGGGGGTGACATGGGGAGTGAGAGGGTGGGCTGACATGGGGAGAGAGAGAGGGGGTGACATGGAGAGAGAGGGGGGTGACATGGGGAGAGATAGAGGGGGTGACATGGGCAGAGAGAGGTGGTGACATGGAGAGAGAGAGGGGTGACATGGAGAGAGAGGGGGGTGACATGGGGAGGGATAGAGGGGGTGACATGGGGAGAGAGAGGGGGTGACATGGGGAGTGAGAGGGTGGGCTGACATGGGGAGAGAGAGAGGGGGTGACATGGAGAGAGAGGGGGGTGACATGGGGAGAGATAGAGGGGGTGACATGGGGAGAGAGAGGGTGTGACCTGGGGAGGGAGAGGGGGTGACAAGGGGAGGGAGAGGATGTGACATGGGTTGAGAGAGGGGGTGACATGGGGAGAGAGAGGGTGTGACATGGGGAGAGAGAGAGGGGGTGACATGGGGAGAGAGAGGGTGTGACATTGGGGGAGAGAGAGAGGTGTGACATTGGGAGAGAGAGGGGGTGACATGGGGAGGGAGAGGGGGTGACATGGGGAGGGAGAGGGGTTGACATGGGGAGGGAGAGAGGGGGTGACATGCGGAGGGAGAGGATGTGACATGGGTTGAGAGAGGGGGTGACATGGGGAGAGAGAGGGTGTGACATTGGGAGAGAGAGAGGAGTGACATTGGGAGGGAGAGAGAGGGGGTGACATGGGGAGGGACAGACAGAGGGGCTGACGGGGAAGGAGAGAGAGGGAGTGACATAGGGAGAGAGAAGGGGTGACATGGGGAGAGAGAGAGGGGGCTGACCTGTGGAGGGAGAGAGGGGGGTGACATGGGGAGGGAGAGAGGGGGTGACATTGGGGGAGAGAGAGAGGTGTGACATTGGGAGAGAGAGGGGGTGACATGGGGAGAGAGAGAGGGGGTGACATGGGGATAGAGAGGGGGTGACATGGGGAAGGATAGGGGGTGACATGGGGAGGGAGAGAGGGGGTGACATAGGGAGAGAGAAGGGGTGACATGGGGATAGAGAGGGGGTGACATGGGGAAGGATAGGGGGTGACATGGGGAGAGAAAGTGGGTGACATGGGAAGGGAGAGGGGGTGACAGGGAGAGAGAGGGTGTTACATGGAGGTGACATGGGGAGAGAGAGGGGGTGACATGGGGAGGGAGAGAGGGGGTGACTTGGGGAGAGAGAGAGGGGGGTGACATGGGGAGAGATAGAGGGGGGTGACATGGGGAGGGAGAGAGGGGGTGACATGGGGAGAGATAGAGGGGAGTGACATGGGTTGAGAGAGGGGGGTGACATGGAGAGAGAGAGGGGTGATATGGGGAGAGATAGAGGGGGTGACATGGGGAGGGAGAGAGAGGGGTGATATGGGGAGGGAGAGGGGGTGACAAGGGGAGGGAGAGGGTGTGACATGGGTTGAGAGAGGAGGTGACATGGGGAGAGAGAGGGGGTGACATGGAGAGAGAGAGGGGGTGACATGGAGAGAGAGAGGGGTGACATGGAGAGAGAGGGGGGTGACATGGGGAGAGATAGAGGGGGTGACATGGGGAGAGAGAGGGGGTGACATGGGGAGTGAGAGGGTGGGCTGACATGGGGAGAGAGAGAGGGGTTGACATGGAGAGAGAGGGGGGTGACATGGGGAGAGATAGAGGGGGTGACATGGGGAGAGAGAGGGTGTGACCTGGGGAGGGAGAGGGGGTGACAAGGGGAGGGAGAGGATGTGACATGGGTTGAGAGAGGGGGTGACATGGGGAGAGAGAGAGGGGGTGACATGGGGAGAGAGAGGGTGTGACATTGGGGGAGAGATAGAGGTGTGACGTTGGGAGAGAGAGGGGGTGACATGGGGAGGGAGAGGGGGTGACATGGGGAGGGAGAGGATGTAACATTGGTTGAGAGAGGGGGTGACATGGGGAGAGAGAGGGTGTGACATGGGGGAGGGAGAGAGAGGGGGATGATATGGGGAGAGAGAGGTGGGTGACATACAGAGGGAGAGAGAGCATGTGACATGGGGAGAGAGAGGGGGTGACATGGGGAGGGAGAGACAGGGGGGCTGACGGGGAAGGAGAGAGAGAGAGTGACATAGGGAGAGAGAAGGGGTGACATGGGGAGAGAGAGGGGGCTGACATGTGGAGGGAAAGAGGGGGTGACATGGGGAGGGAGAGAGGGGGTGACATGGGGAGAGAGAGAGGGGTGACATAGGGAGAGAGACAGGGTGACATGGGGAGAGAGAGGGTGTGACATGGGGAGAGAGAGGGTGTGACATGGGGAGGGAGAGAGAGGGTGACATGGGGAGGGAGAGGGGGGTGACATGGGGAGAGAGAGGGGGGTGACATGGGGAGAGAGAGGGTGTGACATGGGGAGGGAGAGAGGGGGTGACATGGGGAGTGAGAGAGGGGTGACATAGGCAGAGAGAGGGGGTGACCTGGGGAGAGAGATGGGGGTGACATGGGGAGAGAGAGGGTGTGACATGGGGAGGAGCCGGGGTGACATGGGGAGGGAGAGAGGGGTGACATAGGGAGAGAGGGGGTGTGACCTGGGGAGAAAGAGGGGGGGTGACATGGGGAGAGAGAGGGTGTGACATGGGGAGGGAGAGGGGGTGACATGGGGAGAGAGAGAGGGGGTGACATAGGGAGAGAGGGGTGACATGGGGAGAGAGAGGGTGTGACATGGGGAGGGAGAGGGGGTGACATGGGGAGAGAGAGGGGTGACATTGGGAGAGAGAGAGGGTGTGACATGGGGAGAGAGAGGGGGTGACATGGGGAGGGAGAGACAGGGGGGCTGACGGGGAAGAAGAGAGAGAGAGTGACATAGGGAGAGAGAAGGGGTGACATGGGGAGAGAGAGGGGGCTGACATGTGGAGGGAAAGAGGGGGTGACATGGGGAGGGAGAGAGGGGGTGACATGGGGAGAGAGAGAGGGGTGACATAGGGAGAGAGACAGGGTGACATAGGGAGAGAGAGGGTGTGACATGGGGAGAGAGAGGGTGTGACATGGGGAGGGAGAGAGGGGGTGACATGGGGAGTGAGAGAGGGGTGACATAGGCAGAGAGAGGGGGTGACCTGGGGAGAGAGATGGGGGTGACATGGGGAGAGAGAGGGTGTGACATGGGGAGGAGACGGGGTGACATGGGGAGGGAGAGAGGGGTGACATTGGGAGAGAGAGGGGGTGACATGGGGAGGGAGAGGGGGTGACATGGGGAGGGAGAGGATGTAACATGGGTTGAGAGAGGGGGTGACATGGGGAGAGAGAGGGTGTGACATGGGGGAGGGAGAGAGAGGGGGATGATATGGGGAGAGAGAGGTGGTGACATACAGAGGGAGAGAGAGCGTGTGACATGGGGAGAGAGAGGGGGTGACATGGGGAGGGAGAGACAGGGGGGCTGACGGGGAAGGAGAGAGAGAGAGTGACATAGGGAGAGAGAAGGGGTGACATGGGGAGAGAGAGGGGGCTGACATGTGGAGGGAAAGAGGGGGTGACATGGGGAGGGAGAGAGGGGGTGACATGGGGAGAGAGAGAGGGGTGACATAGGGAGAGAGACAGGGTGACATGGGGAGAGAGGGGATGTGACATGGGGAGAGAGAGGGTGTGACATGGGGAGGGAGAGAGAGGGTGACATGGGGAGGGAGAGGGGGGTGACATGGGGAGAGAGAGGGGGGTGACATGGGGAGAGAGAGGGTGTGACATGGGGAGGGAGAGAGGGGGTGACATGGGGAGTGAGAGAGGGGTGACATAGGCAGAGAGAGGGGGTGACCTGGGGAGAGAGATGGGGGTGACATGGGGAGAGAGAGGGTGTGACATGGGGAGGAGACGGGGTGACATGGGGAGGGAGAGAGGGGTGACATAGGGAGGGAGAGGGGGGTGACATGGGGAGAGAGAGGGGGGTGACATGGGGAGGGAGAGGGGGGTGACATGGGGAGAGAGAGGGGGGTGACATGGGGAGAGAGAGGGTGTGACATGGGGAGGGAGAGAGGGGGTGACATGGGGAGTGAGAGAGGGGTGACATAGGCAGAGAGAGGGGGTGACCTGGGGAGAGAGATGGGGGTGACATGGGGAGAGAGAGGGTGTGACATGGGGAGGAGCCGGGGTGACATGGGGAGGGAGAGAGGGGTGACATAGGGAGAGAGGGGGTGTGACCTGGGGAGAAAGAGGGGGGGTGACATGGGGAGAGAGAGGGTGTGACATGGGGAGGGAGAGGGGGTGACATGGGGAGAGAGAGAGGGGGTGACATAGGGAGAGAGGGGTGACATGGGGAGAGAGAGGGTGTGACATGGGGAGGGAGAGGGGGTGACATGGGGAGAGAGAGGGGTGACATTGGGAGAGAGAGAGGGTGTGACATGGGGAGAGAGAGGGGGTGACATGGGGAGGGAGAGACAGGGGGGCTGACGGGGAAGAAGAGAGAGAGAGTGACATAGGGAGAGAGAAGGGGTGACATGGGGAGAGAGAGGGGGCTGACATGTGGAGGGAAAGAGGGGGTGACATGGGGAGGGAGAGAGGGGGTGACATGGGGAGAGAGAGAGGGGTGACATAGGGAGAGAGACAGGGTGACATAGGGAGAGAGAGGGTGTGACATGGGGAGAGAGAGGGTGTGACATGGGGAGGGAGAGAGGGGGTGACATGGGGAGTGAGAGAGGGGTGACATAGGCAGAGAGAGGGGGTGACCTGGGGAGAGAGATGGGGGTGACATGGGGAGAGAGAGGGTGTGACATGGGGAGGAGACGGGGTGACATGGGGAGGGAGAGAGGGGTGACATTGGGAGAGAGAGGGGGTGACATGGGGAGGGAGAGGGGGTGACATGGGGAGGGAGAGGATGTAACATGGGTTGAGAGAGGGGGTGACATGGGGAGAGAGAGGGTGTGACATGGGGGAGGGAGAGAGAGGGGGATGATATGGGGAGAGAGAGGTGGTGACATACAGAGGGAGAGAGAGCGTGTGACATGGGGAGAGAGAGGGGGTGACATGGGGAGGGAGAGACAGGGGGGCTGACGGGGAAGGAGAGAGAGAGAGTGACATAGGGAGAGAGAAGGGGTGACATGGGGAGAGAGAGGGGGCTGACATGTGGAGGGAAAGAGGGGGTGACATGGGGAGGGAGAGAGGGGGTGACATGGGGAGAGAGAGAGGGGTGACATAGGGAGAGAGACAGGGTGACATGGGGAGAGAGGGGATGTGACATGGGGAGAGAGAGGGTGTGACATGGGGAGGGAGAGAGAGGGTGACATGGGGAGGGAGAGGGGGGTGACATGGGGAGAGAGAGGGGGGTGACATGGGGAGAGAGAGGGTGTGACATGGGGAGGGAGAGAGGGGGTGACATGGGGAGTGAGAGAGGGGTGACATAGGCAGAGAGAGGGGGTGACCTGGGGAGAGAGATGGGGGTGACATGGGGAGAGAGAGGGTGTGACATGGGGAGGAGACGGGGTGACATGGGGAGGGAGAGAGGGGTGACATAGGGAGGGAGAGGGGGTGACATGGGGAGAGAGAGGGGGGTGACATGGGGAGGGAGAGGGGGGTGACATGGGGAGAGAGAGGGGGGTGACATGGGGAGAGAGAGGGTGTGACATGGGGAGGGAGAGAGGGGGTGACATGGGGAGTGAGAGAGGGGTGACATAGGCAGAGAGAGGGGGTGACCTGGGGAGAGAGATGGGGGTGACATGGGGAGAGAGAGGGTGTGACATGGGGAGGAGCCGGGGTGACATGGGGAGGGAGAGAGGGGTGACATAGGGAGAGAGGGGGTGTGACCTGGGGAGAAAGAGGGGGGGTGACATGGGGAGAGAGAGGGTGTGACATGGGGAGGGAGAGGGGGTGACATGGGGAGAGAGAGAGGGGGTGACATAGGGAGAGAGGGGTGACATGGGGAGAGAGAGGGTGTGACATGGGGAGGGAGAGGGGGTGACATGGGGAGAGAGAGGGGTGACATTGGGAGAGAGAGAGGGTGTGACATGGGGAGAGAGAGGGGGTGACATGGGGAGGGAGAGACAGGGGGGCTGACGGGGAAGAAGAGAGAGAGAGTGACATAGGGAGAGAGAAGGGGTGACATGGGGAGAGAGAGGGGGCTGACATGTGGAGGGAAAGAGGGGGTGACATGGGGAGGGAGAGAGGGGGTGACATGGGGAGAGAGAGAGGGGTGACATAGGGAGAGAGACAGGGTGACATAGGGAGAGAGAGGGTGTGACATGGGGAGAGAGAGGGTGTGACATGGGGAGGGAGAGAGGGGGTGACATGGGGAGTGAGAGAGGGGTGACATAGGCAGAGAGAGGGGGTGACCTGGGGAGAGAGATGGGGGTGACATGGGGAGAGAGAGGGTGTGACATGGGGAGGAGACGGGGTGACATGGGGAGGGAGAGAGGGGTGACATAGGGAGAGAGGGGGTGTGACCTGGGGAGAAAGAGGGGGGGTGACATGGGGAGAGAGAGGGTGTGACATGGGGAGGGAGAGGGGGTGACATGGGGAGAGAGAGAGGGGGTGACATAGGGAGAGAGGGGTGACATGGGGAGAGAGAGGGTGTGACATGGAGAGAGAGAGGGGGTGACATGGAGAGAGAGGGGGGTGACATGGGGAGAGATAGAGGGGGTGACATGGGGAGAGAGAGGGTGTGACCTGGGGAGGGAGAGAGGGTGACAAGGGGAGAGAGAGGATGTGACATGGGTTGAGAGAGGGGGTGACATGGGGAGAGAGAGGGTGTGACATGGGGAGAGAGAGAGGGGGTGACATGGGGAGAGAGAGGGTGTGACATTGGGGAGAGAGAGAGGTGTGACATGGGGAGAGAGAGGGGGTGACATGGGGAGGGAGAGGGGTGACATGGGGAGGGAGAGGGGTTGACATGGGGAGGGAGAGAGGGGGTGACATGGGGAGGGAGAGGGGGTGACATGGGGAGGGAGAGGATGTGACATGGGTTGAGAGAGGGGGTGACATGGGGAGAGAGAGGGTGTGACATTGGGAGAGAGAGAGGAGTGACATTGGGAGGGAGAGAGAGGGGGTGACATGGGGAGGGACAGACAGAGGGGCTAACGGGGAAGGAGAGAGAGGGAGTGACATAGGGAGAGAGAAGGGGTGACATGGGGAGAGAGAGAGGGGGCTGATCTGTGGAGGGAGAGAGGGGGGTGACATGGGGAAGGAGAGAGGGGGTGACATTGGGGGAGAGAGAGAGGTGTGACATTGGGAGAGAGAGGGGGTGACATGGGGGAGAGAGAGGGGGTGACATGGGTTGAGAGAGGGGGTGACATGGAGAGAGAGAGGGGTGACATGGGGAGGGAGAGAGGGGGTGACATGGGGAGGGAGAGGGGGTGACATGGGGAGGGAGACAGGGGGTGACATGCAGAGAGAGGGGGTGACATGGGGAGAGAGAGAGGGGGTGACATAGGGAGAGAGAAGGGGTGACATGGGGATGGAGAGGGGGTGACATGGGGAAGGATAGGTGGTGACATGGGGAGGGAGAGAGGGGGTGACATAGGGAGAGAGAAGGGGTGACATGGGGATAGAGAGGGGGTGACATGGGGAAGGATAGGGGGTGACATGGGGAGAGAAAGTGGGTGACATGGGAAGGGAGAGGGGGTGACAGGGAGAGAGAGGGTGTTACATGGAGGTGACATGGGGAGAGAGAGGGGGTGACATGGGGAGGGAGAGAGGGGGTGACTTGGGGAGAGAGAGAGGGGGTGACATGGGGAGAGATAGAGGGGGGTGACATGGGGAGGGAGAGAGGGGGTGACATGGGGAGAGATAGAGGGGGGTGACATGGGTTGAGAGAGGGGGGTGACATGGGGAGAGAGAGGGGGTGACATGGAGAGAGAGAGGGGTGATATGGGGAGAGATAGAGGGGGTGACATGGGGAGGGAGAGAGAGGGGTGAGATGGGGAGGGAGAGGGGGTGACAAGGGGAGGGAGAGGGTGTGACATGGGTTGAGAGAGGGGGTGACATGGGGAGAGATAGAGGGGGTGACATGGGGAGAGAGAGGGTGTGACCTGGGGAGGGAGAGAGGGTGACAAGGGGAGAGAGAGGATGTGACATGGGTTGAGAGAGGGGGTGACATGGGGAGAGAGAGGGTGTGACATGGGGAGAGAGAGTGGGGGTGACATGGGGAGAGAGAGGGTGTGACATTGGGGAGAGAGAGAGGTGTGACATGGGGAGAGAGAGGGGGTGACATGGGGAGGGAGAGGGGTGACATGGGGAGGGAGAGGGGTTGACATGGGGAGGGAGAGAGGGGGTGACATGGGGAGGGAGAGGGGGTGACATGGGGAGGGAGAGGATGTGACATGGGTTGAGAGAGGGGGTGACATGGGGAGAGAGAGGGTGTGACATTGGGAGAGAGAGAGGAGTGACATTGGGAGGGAGAGAGAGGGGGTGACATGGGGAGGGACAGACAGAGGGGCTAACGGGGAAGGAGAGAGAGGGAGTGACATAGGGAGAGAGAAGGGGTGACATGGGGAGAGAGAGAGGGGGCTGATCTGTGGAGGGAGAGAGGGGGGTGACATGGGGAAGGAGAGAGGGGGTGACATTGGGGGAGAGAGAGAGGTGTGACATTGGGAGAGAGAGGGGGTGACATGGGGGAGAGAGAGGGGGTGACATGGGTTGAGAGAGGGGGTGACATGGAGAGAGAGAGGGGTGACATGGGGAGGGAGAGAGGGGGTGACATGGGGAGGGAGAGGGGGTGACATGGGGAGGGAGACAGGGGGTGACATGCAGAGAGAGGGGGTGACATGGGGAGAGAGAGAGGGGGTGACATAGGGAGAGAGAAGGGGTGACATGGGGATGGAGAGGGGGTGACATGGGGAAGGATAGGTGGTGACATGGGGAGGGAGAGAGGGGGTGACATAGGGAGAGAGAAGGGGTGACATGGGGATAGAGAGGGGGTGACATGGGGAAGGATAGGGGGTGACATGGGGAGAGAAAGTGGGTGACATGGGAAGGGAGAGGGGGTGACAGGGAGAGAGAGGGTGTTACATGGAGGTGACATGGGGAGAGAGAGGGGGTGACATGGGGAGGGAGAGAGGGGGTGACTTGGGGAGAGAGAGAGGGGGTGACATGGGGAGAGATAGAGGGGGGTGACATGGGGAGGGAGAGAGGGGGTGACATGGGGAGAGATAGAGGGGGGTGACATGGGTTGAGAGAGGGGGGTGACATGGGGAGAGAGAGGGGGTGACATGGAGAGAGAGAGGGGTGATATGGGGAGAGATAGAGGGGGTGACATGGGGAGGGAGAGAGAGGGGTGATATGGGGAGGGAGAGGGGGTGACAAGGGGAGGGAGAGGGTGTGACATGGGTTGAGAGAGGGGGTGACATGGGGAGAGAGAGGGGGTGACATGGAGAGAGAGGGGTGATATGGGGAGAGATAGAGGGGGTGACATGGGGAGGGAGAGGGTGTGACATGGGTTGAGAGAGGGGGTGACATGGGGAGAGAGAGGGTGTGACATGGAGGGAGAGAGAGAGGGGTGACATTGGGAGTGAGAGAGGGGTGACATGGGGAGGGAGAGAGGGGTGACATGGGGAGAGAGCAGGGGTGACATGGGGAGGGAGACAGGGGGTGACATGCAGAGAGAGGGGGTGACATGGGGAGAGAGAGAGAGGTGTGTCATGGGGAAAGATAGAGGGGGTGACATGGGGAGGGAGAGAGGGGGTGACATGGGGGGAGAGAGGGTGTGACCTGGGGAGAGAGAGGGGGGTGACATGGGGAGAGAGAGGGTGTGACATGGGGAGGGAGAGGGGGTGACAAGGGGAGGGAGAGGGGGTGACATGGGGAAGGAAAGAGAGGGGCTGACATGGGGAGGGAGACGGGGGGGCTGACATGGGGAGGGAGACGGGGGTTGACATGGGGAGGGATGGGGGGTGACATGGGGAGGGAGAGAGAGGGGCTGACATGGGGAGAGAGGGGGGAACTGACATGGAGAGCGAGACAGGGGGGCTGACATGGGGAGGGAGAGAGGGGTGACATAGGGAGAGAGAGGGTGTGACCTGGGGAGAGAGATGGGGGTGACATGGGGAGAGAGAGGGTGTGACATGGGGAGGGAGAGGGGGTGACATGGGGAGAGAGAGAGGGGGTGACATGGGGAGGAGACAGGGGGTGACATGGGGAGGGAGAGAGGGGTGACATAGGGAGAGAGAGGGTGTGACCTGAGGAAAGAGAGGGGGGGTGACATGGGGAGAGAGAGGGTGTGACATAGGGAGGGAGAGGGGGTGACATGGGGAGAGAGAGAGGGGGTGACATAGGGAGAGAGGGGGTGACATGGGGAGAGAGAGGGGGTGACATAGGGAGAGAGAGGGGGTGACATGGGGAGAGAGAGGGTGACATGGGGAGAGAGGTGGTGACATGGGGAGAGAAAGAGTGTGACATGGGGAGGGAGAGAGGGGGTGACTTGGGGAGAGAGAGGGGGGTGACATGGGGAGGGAGAGAGGGGGTGACTTGGGGAGAGAGAGAGGGGGGTGACATGGGGAGGGAGAGAGGGGGT